>NC_051157.2:214546905-214829808 GCF_013339745.2 Dermacentor silvarum
TGTCCTGCCGGAGAAAATTTTTACGGGCTCGGAGCGAGTTAAGGGGTTGAGGTGGGAGGGGAATAGACGGAAGGTCTGGATTAGGAGGGCAATGTGCCTGCTGGTCAGCAGCAATGTTGTGAGGGTTCGCTGCATGGCCTTGAATCCAGTGTACCTTGACGCAGGTAGCTGTTTTTCTATTCATCGTGTGTATTGTCTCGCAGATTTCCATCGCCTTGTCAACCTTCTTCAGTTCCTGAATAGCCGCTAAAGAATCAGTGAAGATATCTAGTTGTTTGATGGTAGGCAGTTTAGATGTCGCATCTTGCACAGCGTCGTGGATGGCTTGAAGTTCCATTACTAGAGCGCTGGCTTCCGTAGATAAATAGCGCTGGTGGCCGCTGATGAAATTATGCGTTGTACTGAGGAATGATGTCCTCCCGCCGTCTGGGAGAATAGCAGCATCCGTATAGACTGTGCAGGTGTCAGCGCATGATGCATCGATGATATTGTGGTCGTCAATAATACCTGTTGTATCGCTGCGTCGTAACTTCGTTGGCTTATTAGTTGTGATGCTGGTGAATTCCCAGGGAGGCATTGGATAGGGCTGATTGTCAATACGAGAGCCGCGTTGAAAATGAGCATGTAACGCAGCGACAGCCGGAACAAGTTGCTTTTTTATTTCACGTGCTTTTTCACGTTGCGAAATTAGCTCTGCAATTGTGTTGAGCTGGGCATGTTCCTGTAACGTTGGTATCGGAGTGATGCGTGGTAGTGCTGTTATTGTACGCATAGCATCGCGATTAATCGTTTCTAACTGTGCCAACTGTGCCAAAGTTAGCCGTTGAAATTGTGCCTGATATAAAATTCGTGGCTGCAAGACTGCACGTACCAGCCGTCGAGCTACGTCAGTACGAGCTCCAGCTGCTTTTGCTGCAATGCGACGAATAAGGTGAAGTGTTTTTGTCGAAGTCTGTCTGATTTTACGGAGCCAGTGTGCACCACCGCCGGAATGGTGAATATCTTGACCCAGTATGCGGACCTCCGAAGCCTCAGGGATTGTCACTGCGCCGATTTTAAATGTAAAGGGGCGCTGCGTGATTCTTGTGCGTCCTTTCTTGTTGGCCACCACAACATAGCTTGATTTTTGGGCGGAAATGTCCAACCCTGCTTTCCGAGCGTAGTTGTGCAGAACATCAAGGGCTTCTTGAATCTGTTGAGTTTGTCGAGATACATCTTCATGTGCGGACCACAAAGTTACGTCATCCGCATAGATTAAAAACTTCACGTCTGGAATCTGGTGTAGTTGCCAGGCTAGAGGTATTAGAGCAACGTTGAAGAGAAGAGGAGCTAAAACCGAACCTTGTGGGACTCCTCTGTTCGATGTGAAGTATCCTTCTTGCCTCCCATCTACTCTAATCGCAAATGTGCGATTCTGAAGAAATGAGTAGATAAATCTTAGGACTCGCGGTGGAAGTCCCAGGTCGATGAGGTTGGCAATAATGATTTCATGGTCTATATTGTCATAAGCTTTCGTTATGTCAGTTGCTACTACCGTGCGCACAGCGTGGCTGTGCGGTGAAATCTGTAAAACATCGTCTGATAAGATAGAAAGACCGTCTTCAGTTCCCAAGTAAGAACGGAAGCCAATTTGAGCAGGATGATATTTATCATGGCGTTCAAGCCACCAGGAAACACGTGTGGCCAGCATCTTTTCAGCGAGCTTGCAGACAGTTGAGGTTAGCGAAATTGGGCGTAAAGACTGCAGGTTATTTGGAGACTTTCCTGGTTTCGGGATCGGGACAACAATTGAATGCTTCCAGTCAGGTGGAACGTTTCCAGTCTCCCAGACTTTATTAATAGCCTGAAGAAGTGCGTCGAGAGCTGCTCCTTCCATGTTCTTGAAAACCTCATAAGGAATACCATCGGGTCCAGGTGTTGTGCGTTTCTTCGAAGATTCAATCGCCGCTATTAGTTCGGCCATGCTGAAAGGGCTGGATATTTCGGATTCATCAGACTCATCAATTTCAGGGCAGTTTACAGGTGACGCGTGATCGTACTTCGGGAAAAACGCTCTAGCAGCGTGTTCTGCAAATTCATGTGGCGAACTTTGCATCGCTAACCTAACGCTCGCTGCAGGGTCAGGTTGCTTATGACCGCGTTCCATTGACCGGAACGTACGCCAAAGTGCTCTGTTCCCAATGCCCGATCCAAGATTCTCGCACCACTCATACCATCGTCGTCGAGAAAGTTGCTTTTCGTGCCGACGCGCCTTCGCCGCTATATGGTTAGCACGTGCACGGCTACCTGGTACATCGGGATTCCTCGACGCATACACTTCTGCCTGACGTCGCTTTGCCCAAAGTTGCAAAAGAGCGAGGTCCGGATGAGGTTGTTCTTCGTCAACTGTGGTTACAGTGGTGTTACTTCGGAGCAGTTCTTGCAAAGCGGGAAGAATTTCTGAGGGCTCTGAGGTTACTTTATTAATCGATGATTCCCGAAACCTATCCCAATGCGTGACTGTTACAAGCCGTCGAATTTTCTTTATGCACGTTCTGCGCAAACCAATCATTATTGGCATATGATCACTGCCCCAGGTATCTGGTTCCACCCGCCACTGCGGCATTCCAGGGCCCAACCACCACGTGAGGTCTGGAGCGTGTGTTCTAGATACTGCGGGTACAGCACAGGTAGCCACAGCGTGAAGATTCAACAGAGTAAAAGTGGCATCGCTCATGACGTTTTTAACTTGACATCCTCTTCGGGAGTTGTACTTGTACCCCCATTCTGTATGTGGAGCATTAAAGTCTCCACCCACGAGAATAGGAATTCCCGGGTACGTAGACCGTAGATGGGCTATCCATCCCAAGTTCAAGCGTGTGCGCTGTGGTCTGGCGTAGAATGACACTAGAATGACAGGAGTCTTCACTGGTCGTGCCAGGACCCCGACAACTTCTTGATTAACACTACACCATGGCTCCAGATCAATCACTGTGTGAGCAATATGCGATGATACATACACTGCAGCTTTTCCGGGAGCTGAAGCCATTGTAGTAGCACGTCTATCTTTAATAGATGGGTTATGATACCCATTAAAATTGGAAAGTGAGCATAGCTTATTATGCTCTTGAATAAGCAGTGCCCATACATGTAGCTTATTATATTGAAGCTTGGTTTTAATTTCTCCTAACTTGGAGCTTAGGCCGCGACAATTCCACTGTAGAATTCCATCCTGTGACAGTTGATGCAGAGAATTAGCCATGATGCAGGCAATCCTGAATGAGCAACGTTAGTTGAGCAAGTTGATCTAAAACTGCTGTCCAAACAGCTTGGTTGACCTGTTGTGCCGGACGGGATCCAGGCTTAACAGTGGCATTCGTACTGGTTGATGCTGCCGAAACAGCTTGGTTGACCTGTTGTGCCGGACGGGATCCAGGCGTAACTGTGGCATTCGCACTGGTTGATGTGTTACGTGTTGGTCCTGTTTTCTGACGCCGCAGAATTACCAATTCTTTATGTTTGCGTAGTCGCTCAATCTCTCTGGCCAGTGCGTCTATCCGAGCGTCAATGTCATCATGGTCATCATCCGACTGATACAGAGGTTCCGGTAATTTCTGTTTCTTTGTCTGCGACTGCTTGCCACGTTTAAGAGCAGAAGAATACAGTTGTGTTTCTGGGGCTTCTGCTTCTTCTGCCATGAGCATCTCTGGCTCTTCTTCAAGAACCTCATAACGATTGTGAGTTGTTACTATACTCGTTTTGGTACAGCCCTTCGTATCCGTGCTGTGGCCTTCTGTTTAGTCGGACAATTTGTGCTTGTCATATCGTGCTCATCAGATTTGCATAAGCCACATCGATATCGTGGTTGGCCTTCTGGTGTGAGCTTTTCTGGGTCAATAGTACGTTGTGGGCAAAAAGCCTGCATGTGTCCACGTTGAAAGCAGCGGTAGCAGAATATCGCCCGAGGGAGGTAGGGTTTAGGTCGCAATATACAACCATAATAGTAAAACCGTTCTGGAATACATGGGGGGCCCTGTACCGTCACTAAGCAAGTACGGCTTTTGCCCATGAACCTAGCTGCGAGCACCCTGTGTGTCGTGGACGTCAATTCACGACATATTATCTCAGGGGTGTCTTCCGGGTCAATGCCATAGACAACACACCTCTGTATATTAGGGCCCGATGCAAAGTAGCACTGCACAGGTAGGTGCTGATCTTCTGACAGTGGAATAGATGTTAAAGTGCACATTTTCTGCACATCACTGAGAGATGCCAAGTGCACAGTGATCGAGTTGGTAGATTTATATGCGGCGAACCCTTTGTATCCAGTGGTTTCAAGATATTGGTCGATGACCCTTTGGACATATTTCGTGGCTACTGAAGTTATGTCGTAGCATGAAAGGGGACGTATATGAACTCGATAGGATTCAGAAGGGGTGGGCGTAGGGTAAGACTGAGAGGGAGCGGGCGTAGGGGAGGGCGTGGAGGAATTGTCTGGGGTGGCCCTTACCTTTTTTGCCGGTTGCTCCGATGCGATGACGTCTTGTTGAAGCACGTTGACTGGGGGACCTCGCTTGGCTGCATTCGTCGAACCGCCAGAGGGCTGCACGTCCATAGGGTCACCAGTGTCCGTCGGCACGATTGCGGATAGGTTCACATTCACATCACGAAGTGGACTGTCCTTCGATGTTGCATCTTGTGTCTTCGAGCTATCGGTGGTACACTGCTGCTGCATAGTTGGCATGGATGTTGTCACGCGCAGCAGTCCAGTGGAAGGTACAGATGAGGAGCTCACATCTGGTACAAACACTTCTTCGTCGGGCGAGCGCGGCGGCGCGGCCGCACTAGGCCTAAGCGCCAGCCGTGCGTGTTTTGAGTCTATTAGACCAGCACGATCAGTAGGACAAGGCAAAGGAGAGTCCTCACCAGAGTCCGCAGATCCCCATAGGCTTCCGAGAAGCTTTGTATCCGGATAAGGGCGAGATTTTCGTTGCTGTCGAGCAATTTCCAAGGAACCCAAGGAAACCACGTCTGCGTTGAAACGTCGTCGTCTTTCTCCCCCCACCTGCTTACTTAATCAGCTCATGTTTACTACAATTCATATTGCTACCAAAGCCGCTCACCTTACTTCGTATGACATTGCTGTGTTGCTATCGCATTCATTGCTTCGCCCTTAGGGCGAAACTGGGACATGTTTTTTTTTGTTTTCGTATAGCCTATGTTGTTTTAAACATTTCGTACAGATAATTTTTGGGGGAGGGAATGGAGTTTTCAAGTGTTTCATATAGAATTGTAGTTGCTGCGGTTGTCCGGTCAGTTTCTTTTTATTGCCTTATGTTTCTTTTATGAGAGCGAGTTGTTAATGTACGAAGCACCATGCAGTACTAACCCACTAACAGCTTACTAAGACATTGAAAGGTTAGGGGGGGGATATGTTGTGTCGTTAGTTTTGGTTTCGGTTTCCTGTCTGGAAACCCTGTGAACGTCTGTGGCGCTGTTGTTCCTATGTATATATTTGGGTGTCAGAAAATAAACGGGTATCATTCGTTGGGTTACTGCTGGTTGGATTTCTTCGTCGGCCCGTAGGCCGCGACACCACAACTCTTAAAGGCGAAGCGTAAGCCTCCTCTTTTCTGGACAGACAAACAAGCTGCTCACGAGGCCCAACTTCGGGGCCGCAAACTTGAGCGAGAGCGGCGGGCGGCACGAACCAGCGAGGAGGCTGCCCGTAAGGGCCTGTACACGCTCGAGCCGCACATCGCCGCAAGCCGCACCGCCCTCGCGCGGTCCGCTTAAAATGGCCGCTCTGACGTCACGAGAGGCGGTCGTGAACTTTTTCCAGTATGCAGCATGTATGCGGTGACCGCACAAACATGGCGCTGGTTCGAAGCGAAGCGAAGCTCGAGGCCTAGGCGCCTAGGCTGCTGTGGCAGTTTGTTTTTTTGTCGTTTTCGTGTTTTTGTAGGATCATTGCAAGATTTATCGAGCACTCGCGGAGATAATCGTCGAACGCAGCAATCCATTGTACCCTGCCTGACCTCTTCAGCGCGTGCGATCGTCAACGGCAACAGATGGAAATGTGTTGTGTTTACGCGAGCGTCGGAAGCAATGAAACCGGCGATTTCGTGTGTGTTGGGCCGTATTTCGCTTGTGTAGTACCAGCAGTACAAACGCGAAGGCCATCACATATACGCGCATTCTAAGCATGACACATGCATTCAGTACGCGTCAGGACGAAAATAGTGCGGTCGCCCATCTCAGCGTATGGTGTACCTAGGTGTTGTGTGTGCGCGCTTCATCGCGGCGAAGCTCATACGTGTATGTGCATTGTGCAGTGCTGGTTTGTGTTTAAGAAGTGACCATATGACCTGTAGCGATTAGCTTTATTGTCGCGTCATCGCAGCCATTCGTAATGTGCTGTTTGTGCCTTGCTTCATGTGAGCTGTTTTGGGGGCTGCGATGCGCCTTGGTGACCGCGAACACGTACAGAGCGTTTGAGTGCTGGGGTTCTTACTGTACGAGGTGAAGGGTACTGTTATGTATACGTGCAATGTGTCGCAGTGGTGCTAGGCGTATAAGTATTCGTTTTATGCGATATGCATATGCTCTCAAGTCAACCGTGCATACAGAACGGTTTGTACAGAACATTAGACCCAAAATTCAAGGATGCCAAAACCAAAATTCAAGCAGGCGGAAACAAACCGTACTTGTACACATACATTGAAAAATAATGAAACCTCCTTCTCCTTGGCCGAACTTTCTTGTAGCTAAGCAGCTGCTGAGTTGGACACACACTACAAGCTCTTTAGGGTGCTTTTTATGCATGTGCTCTGAAGTAAACAGTGCAGAAGCACTGCTGGTCGTTTGTGCTCTTTGCATCTCAGTATGGGTTTTGTATCAAACCAGCTTTCCTTGCTTTGTACACGTGTTGTTTGTTTCCAGTGTTGTCACTGCACATTTTACTCTTTACGAAGAGGGGAGGCTAGGGAACAGCTTAAAAGTTATATCACTGCTCCACGTATTGCAATTATTAATTTTGTGCTAGGTGTCATGTGCTGTAATGTAAACAATGCAAATGTGCTGCTTGCTATTTTTTGCGGATGTGACGACACTGCAACGCACCTTCTCTGCCACTGCCCAACCTTTCATGCTGAACAATGTGCTTTGCCAGTTATACTCCATCTCAGTAGTTCCTTGCAGCACTGGGGCAGCGGCAGGGCTTCTTAGCCAATAGGAAGGCTGAATTCCCCTCAAGATGTGTTCATCCATGCTGCGTCAGCTGCTCAGCGTCTGCTTGCCATCCTTTCGATAGATCAGCCACTGTTGGAGCAGTGACGCAACAAATGTTCCTACGTTGTAACTAAAGGCTGCGTTTCCATGAATGCTACTGTTGGGCTTCGCTTCATCGACACGCTATCTGAGCAGTTCAATACAGCCTCCTGAGCCAGTTTTAGTAAAAGTGAACACCCTGATAAATGTTCACATGCACCGTGCCATCTGCTCAGCGTGTGTTTGACGTTTGCTCACCACTGTCATCACATACCGTACTAGAGCAGAGTAGGAATTAATGATGCAGTGAACAATGACGCATTCGTAGCGTTCTGCATCGTCAATGCATCACCATTGCTACTGCTGTGGTGCCACCTGCTAAATAGAAACCGAACCACTTTTACTGCCTGTGTAGTCCTAGCAGTGTCAAAACAAACAGCTGATCTCAATAAGAACAAGAAATACCTAATGCTTTGTCCTCAGCATGAGATGAGACTACGCAGTGATGGATTTTACCATTTATTTATTGCTTTCAGGGCATACAGCTAGTAAAAGGGCAAATTGAGATTGAAGCGGGTGGTCCGGGCTGCATGGGCGATGCCATGTTGCTGCGTAATCACGGTTAGGGTGGCTACTGATGTTACCAGTGCTAACCGCCACAGTAATTCATCGTACAAGACGAGCATGCGAGAAGGGCCTAACATCTGTAAATCTTTTGTGAACGTCACCATTTAGCCTGCACCAAAGGAAAACAGAAAGCTAGGCAACATGAGAAACGTAAGGCGTGGAATTGACGAGGGAACAATGTTTAGCTTCATGCACCTTCGCAACGATCCATCTCCTTACATTAATTATCTGCCATCATGTCAACAAACTCATTGCAGTTCGACTTGTAAATGTAACATGGATGTATTATGTTGTTGTCGTGATCTAAATAAAAAAAATGAAAGGTGCATTAGGTGTTTTGCAAAAAAAAGAGAGGAGGTGAACCCTCATTTCTTATATGGGAGTAGGCAAGAGAGAAAGGTCCTTTGCATTGCTGGTTGGGCAAAGAAAGAATGCCTCTGTGCACGAAGAGCAGGTCACATTCTTGTACTACAGATTCTTTGCTTCTATTTCGGCTGCTACTATGCTGTTTTAAAAAATTCTTGTGGTAGAATACTCCTTGGAGGACACTTTACAACTTTTATAGTATAACTAAAATTTTCCACAGGGCCCTGGTGAACGGTCCTCTTAAATTTCTGAGGGGCCCATCAAGGGGTTGTACTAATTAGATGAGTTGTTTCTAAGTAAACCTCACATTGACAAGCTTTGCAAAAATCTCGGCAAGGCTTGTTATATTCTGCTCAAGAGCCGAAATTGTTTTGATACAGAAACCCTTCGAGAAATTTATTTCAGCTTGTTACACAGCCATCTGTGGTACTGTGTTACATCTCTCGGCCATTCATACATTGAGCCATTTATAAAACTTCAAAAGAGGGCTGCCCACTTTATGACTTCCTCACAATACAATGCTAACACGACACCGCTCTTTCAACACGTACACATTTTACCGTTTACTTCATTACTAAATTTTTAAACTCTTGTAATGGTTAATAGTAGCATCGTTACTGACTACCCACTCTCTGCTACCAACTTTACCGAATCAGGACGCTGTGCACGCAGTGCACTAAAACAAAATTTTCTGGTTCCAAAGGCTTGTAATGTGTGTGGTAAACAGAGAATTTGAAGTGTTGGAGTAGTCGAGAGGAACGTTCAGCCCACAAAAGTTAGAAATGCAGCTAATTTTCAGAGATAATTAAAACAGCATTTTCGTGATCTTCTTTCGTATGTTTATTAATACATTCAACGCTTCCTTTTTCTTTTTTCTGGTGCATTTTCCTTGTAAATGTTCAATGATACCGTTTGCATTTTGAAGATTCTTTGTATTGTATTCTCTACTTCTAATGTAAAGTGCATATTGTTGCTGAGTTTAAGTACATGTGTCTGTGCTAAATTAATTGCTTTGCATCCTCTACATTTTTTATGGTTTGCAACTGGCCTCGAGCTAGGGATCCCAATGTATTTGTTCACATTATGTTTTACTCTGTATTGAACGCAAGAAATAAAGTTTAATTCAAGGAAATATTTTTCTCACAGGGCCCCCTAGCCTGGAGCTGCAGCCCCCTTAGCCCATAGGTTAATCTGGCCCCAATAGTAACTAGTATCACGAATGCAAGTTTTGGCTTGCCATCCCTTTTATCAGGTTAACATTGATTTGCACAGCAGAAATCTTAACATTCATTGCATGCAGAAAACAGCCTTACATCAAAGGACGCAAGTAACTTGTGTCCTCAAGAATCTAAACCTTGTTTGGGGTTTTCTGGAATGAAAGCAGTTTAGGTACCTTAGTCTGAAACTCTATTTTGCTTGACTGCAGCATTTATCATGGATGGGAAGTGGGTGTTGTGACAGAAAGCCAGTGTGCACATACAAGAAAAAGTACTGCAATGCCGCTCAAAAGTTTTCTAGGTGTATTGTGCAAAACCACAATTAATGTACGGGAATGACATGACAGTGGTCATAACTTAAAGCAATGGTTCATTACAGATGGGGTACACATGTATGGTCACATAAACATAATGGTGCAAGCTTGACATATAAGTTATAGTCCTTTTTAAGATACAAGTGGCATGGTGACATACCGGGAATCAATGCTTGTTATTTCTTTATTCCAAAAATTATCAGTTGTACAATACTTGTGCCCCGATACAATGACGTATCTCTGAATCACAGATGTCACATCCTATCTGCCGTGTGAAATACTTTGCCACATGAAATGGAAATCTCATTGACATAATCAGTTATAGATTTTGCATTAGTTTTATGCTGTTTCTTGCAGTCTTGTCTTTCATGAGTACTTGCATAATATGGAAAAGGGTACCTTGACATTCTAAATGTTATCTATATATGACCACACAACTATTATTTTTTCCTAATCAGAGGAGGCTCTCGTGTCATTATATTAATTGAACTTCTTTAACAATGAATACGCGACAGGTACTTGCATGTGAACAAGTGTATGTAGCCTCCCAAAGGCAAGCACGTTTACGAAAGTATCTTTCAGTCATATTGGCAAGAAAACTTTCCCATAGGCTTTTTTTTTCATGCGAAAGGTGACCACACATTTCTTGATCTAGCAGACTGATCTTTTATGCTACAAGTCTGTGCTGTTTTCCTTGCAACAAGTAGTTTTACATATGTCTACAACATGTAGGTCCTTCATCGGCTATTCTTTTTTTTTCTACAACTTTGATGTTCTCTTGGGAACAATATATTGCACGTTTTTTAAAGCTAGCCATTCAGAGGCCATTCTTTCTTGAAAAGCTTCTTTGCAGCCAGGCTCTAAAGTTGTTGATAGACTGTTTATGTCGATTTTTTTACGTAACAATCAGTAGTCTTGCATTTAAAACTTATCCTTTGTGCCCAATATTTAGCTCTCTTTTTGCACTAGTTAAGGTGTGGTACCCAATTTTTTTATATGAAAATAAATATTGTTACTACAGGTACGTGTGTTGTCGTATGACTATTGAATATTTGATAAATAATATTTTATTCAATTCGTATTTGAAAACGTTTACATTCGCCCACCTTTACTTCTTGTACAATGCACAAAGAGGCACGCAAGCCATAGTGGTGCTTAATGAAGTCTCTTTTTGCTGCATGTAATAGTGGCAAAAAGCAGCTTCTCACAGGGAACTTGAATGTGTTGTCTTGTGTATTGTTCTTCTGCCATATGTATTCTGAATTGATAATTATATTACAGACAGATATATAACCTCTCAATGGAACAGACATTTATTTGATACACATGAACTCGCACCCTGTTCAGCTGGCTTTCAGTTACGCTGATTGTGGCCAGCCTCTATAGAGTATGTCTGCAATGTGGTATGAGGTTATGTGTGCAGTGCTACTGTTAAGCCAACTATTGTTCTCACAGCAATGTATTAAGTAAGGTTATTGCATAATTATTATTAAAAAAAGACAGCATTAGCCCAGGTTTTAAGGGTGAGAAAATGCTTGGTGCACTTCACCAAGCATACAGACAGCATATAATGTGACTACATACCATGTGCTAGTTTGTATTTACAAAGTGTTCGCAAAATGGGGAAGGTGGCAGTGAGACTCCTTGGGGAAGCAACACTTCAGTTGTACTGATGGTACGGCATGACCATATAATTTCCTTATTGCTTGGTTAAAAATATGGTGGGTTACAACCTATGAAATGCCACACCAGCAAGGCTGAACATCCATCCTTACTTTTCAGTGGTTTAAATACGCCACTGTGTTGTTGAGCCTGTGTTGTTGAGATTTCGAAATATCGCCTCGTGTGCCACGTTGTCAAATGCCCCCTTCAGGTCTAGCGCGAGAATGGCCCGTGGTGTGTGGCAGGGATGACAATCTCCTTCTTCAATTGCATTAGCACGTTCTGGGTCTCAAGATGTCGTATAAAGCCAAACATGGGGTCTGGTATTTGCTGGGTTTCGTCCAGGTGTTGTTGGAGGCATTTGAGTACTATCCTTTTCATGATTATGCTTATGCATGATGTGAGGGATATCAGCCACAGGTTGTCAATGTGCGGGGACTTGCCCGGTTTGGGGATAAAGCGTACTCCAGCTGTTTTTCATTCTTGTGATAGCTTGCGTGATGTCCAAAAGTCATTGAAGGGGTCTAGAAGCGTCTCTAGGGCCTGACCTCGAAGATTCTGGTCAGGTCCGGGGGCACTGCTTCGCCGGCTTTTTTCATCAATGTAACAACGACATAACACAGAACGAACAAACACGAGTGCTGTGTGACACGGTCATATTCCATCATGTAATCAATTGTACGCTCACTTTTAACTTGGCAGCTACTAAAAAAAAACGTAAGTAAATCAACAAGCCGTAGTTGAATATTCACTCGCGTGCTCGGTGATGATGAGAAGTGACTTGTCGATCTACACAGCTGTATTCCGCGATAATAGATATGAGTATGTTAATATACGGGGCGTTCATTTTAAAGTGTTACGGAATTTTTAAAAATCGCCTGTGGCAGGTAGCATAATTCTTATCGTTGAGCTGGGTTATTCGATGAGGTGGACATTAGTAGCACAAAAAATCGAAACACTTATTCAAGTAACAAAAAGCTTGCAAGGTGAGCTTGCAAGACGCATCCACTTGAAATGAATTTCCAGGATGACGCCAGCTTTGAGATATTATTTTCCAAAGTGTGGGACGAAATACATGGGCATTCCAGTTACTTTAGTGCTTCAATGTATAAAACAGCATTTTGGTAAAAAAGTAAGTGGAACAACAGTGCATTTTTAGGTCGAGTTTGATGGCACATATCTCCAAACTGGCGTCATTCTGGAAATTCATCCCAAGTGGATACGCCTGCCAAGCTCACCGGCTCCAATTCGTAAATCACAATATGCGCTGTACAATAATTAACTAAGAAGTTGATTAGTCATTTTTTTAATTAGTTCAATATGGGATTTCTCGTGTTACTGATGTCCGCCTCATCGAATAACCCAGCTCAACGATCAGAATTATGCTACCTGCCACAGAGGATTCCTAAAAAAATTCTAGAACTTATAAATGAACACCCTGTATAACGCTGCGGCGCTTCAGCGTGCTACGCTGTTGCTGTGACAAATCCCTTGTTCATTGGCTTAAAAACGCACGCGCGGTCTTGCAAGCTTTCGCTAGCACATCTACAAAAAATGCGCCGTCACGCCGCACACGACCGAGTACATAGCGATGTATGTTGTTACAACAGTATGCGGTAGCAATGATTTAAAAAAAAAAGAGAGGAAAACGAAAAAAAAAAGGCGCAGGTAAGATCACTGCATAGTGTTCGAGAGGTGGCTCAGCGCGCCAACACAACACATGCAGTCAACAAAGTATGACAGTGCAAGAGTTTTGCGTTTTCGCCGTGACGCGGAAGCTTGAACCCACGCCGACAAAAATATGCCAGTGTCGTCTGCTGTTGACGATAGTTGCCGACTTAGAACATCTTTGCCCCGCCTCTCGGTTGCGGGCTCTTAACATACGTCGCGTCCCCAAATCGGAGTGCGGATGCCGGCACATGCGAACCGCTCGAGCTCACTAATCAGAAAATTACCTAATAAGAAAACAAACGTAATAACAAAATCCTGGCTCGGGCCAAAATTTTGCTGGTCGCCAGCACACACAAACGCTGCGACCGCGCTGTTGCATGTTGCCAGTCGCTGGTTATCTGTTTTGCCAGCCAGAGGGCGCATGCGTACGGCACCGCTCGCGCCGGTCCCAGCGTGAATCGAATTTTGTGCCCGGTTGCTCCAACCGCCCGCTGTCACGGAACCGCCAGCATGCGGTGCGGCTTGCGGCGATGTGCGGCTCGAGCGTGTACAGGCCTTAAGCGGCGGGCTCGATAGGAAAGGCCACCAGATCGCGAAGCGATTAATGCGCCGCAACGATGGAGGTACCACGCTCGGAAGGCTAATACTTTTACAGTGGCGCGGATGCGAGATTCCGCCGAGACTTCGTGGGCAAAAGGTTTGGCTTCAGTTGGCCTGTGTGTTACCGAGTGTGGTTTGAAAACGAACCTTCTATGTTTCTCTCGTCCTTTCCGAAGAGTAGGCAGGCGTTGTGCCCCTTCTGGTGGCAGTTGCCAGCCTTGCTTCTCGCTTTCTCTTTCCTGTGTTTATGTTTTCAAATCAAATAATAATAATAATTGAAAACGAAATATCGGTGATTGCGAACATTCGTGACGTGACTAAAAGCGACACCGCGATTGCCACGTTTGTGCGTATAGTGATCTTAGTGTAGTTCTTTTACGGCTCCGCTGGTAGCCCACATTCACAGAGTGTAATGGCTGCGATATTTGCAACTGAATACAGTGCAGTAGTAGCCCGTTGATCGTGAGTCATCTCACAATGGCAGCTATCACAAATAGAACACGTTCGAACCGCACTGATTCGCAATGACACCGCTACCATTCCAAGCTGCCGCTGGGAAAATCGGCTTTCTGCACATACCAGCGGGAGGAGGAGTGCGGCGTGCTGTTTGGAGAGTATGTTGCTCCTCGCCGATAAAATGGCCTCTTTTGTCGCAGTGGCACGTAGGCTCTATGCAGGATTGGCTAAGAATGGGAACCTACACAAGGCCAAATCAAAGAAAATCAAAGCACGATTGCACAATACGAGGAAAAGGAAAAAGCGACAGGACCTTTGTCGTCTTTTGCTGGCGCTGTTATTTGTTACCAACTATAGTCTAAACCCATACGTCAGTCAGGATGGAAAACTGGGCGTGTTGGTTTAGCATTATATAGACTCCACATGTCTGGTCGCACCGAGGATCGTGCAGTGTGTCGAGTGCCTTCTTAACGCTGCATGTCCACTAAACCTTTTTGGATGAAGGTTTTGTGGGAATATTGCTGGAGGGCAACTGCTAGCTATCAGAATCAAGTTCATCCGTTTTGTAATAGAAAACAATACGCGAGCGAACGAGATCCACTAGCACGAGTAAGAGCGGTAAACCTATAAAAATTTACGAACAGGATCATTGCTTAAGCAGCATAAAAATGATCATAAAATTGGTCGTATTACAACGTACTCGACACATAAATATAGGCAGAAAATACAGCAATTGTACACTCTAAACACAATGGGCATGTTGGGCAGTGCATGTGTTGTCCTCTCGACCATCGGATTTGCTGAGAAGCATTTTTTCTTAAACAGAACTGAGGCCATAATTTGCAGGTTGCTTCGAGACACTTTATAACGACATATACATGTATGGGTAGCGTGACCAATGAATTGTTTATAACGGAAACTTCAGTGCACTCGCCAAAGGGATAAATATTTATTGTATTTGCTTTGTTAAAACAGGGTAATTTAATATTTGCGCAGTAACATTCACTGAGGGTGTATTCAATTGATATATCCTGAACAATTTTGTTCTTTAAGCCCCTGAAAGCAGTTGCACGGTATTAATAGAGGTTAAACTATCGCAATAATTTTCATGTGAAGGATTTGAAGTGGCAAGTATTATGTTATACTAATACTTTCCTATGAAAACACAAGAACGGAGACGCCACGAGAACGAAGTAACACAATATAGAGCCCTTGTCATAGTGTCCTAGAGCGTGGGAGCACGATGTTGCGCGTTGTGTCCGCTGCTTCGCTACCAAGTCGCTGCCAAATAATAGTGAGGCTAATGCGCCTCGCTAATTAGCTTTTGTTATCGGTGTCCGCACGCCAGGGAGTGGCGGTCTATTATCGCCGCGAGTGATGTTTATCGCTGTGGTCTATTGCCGGCGATCCGGTAGCGTGGGTAGGCAAAGCCACTCCCGGCGGCGCCTCTGGTAGAAGCTCACAGGAGCGTTTTGCTAACGGGAGCTGTACTACCCAGCACTACCATAGGCTGTATGAACCGGCACAGTGGCAGTGCCCACAAGAGTGAAACTGTCCTCTAGTGTTCGCTCTATGAAGCTGCGATTTCTCTTCATAATATGGCACACCGCGCAATAGCGGGACAAAAGATTAAGGGCCCATTCACACTTGCGACTAGGCGAGGTCGCGCGACCGATTGCGACTGGCGACCAGAAAGCTACTCAAGACGAACGATGTTCACACTGACAAATGCGACCGACGAGTCGCTAAACCGAAATGTCTCACGATATGCCGTTCACGTCTGCTTGAAATGTCATCGCCGCGTAAAATAAGCGTCAACATTTACGGATGTCCTGTTTCTTCGCGTGTGATTGGTTCAGCTGTTCTGCGACTGCGGTCGCGCGGCTGAAAAATCGAGCAATGAGCGGCTGGCCCGAAACGGTCGCATTTCGAGAAAAGCGACCATTTGCGACTACTTGCGACTGGTCGCGCGACCTCGCCTAGTCGCAAGTGTGAATGAGCCCTAAGGGACGACACAGTGCCAGTGTCGTCCGTTCCCTTAATATTTTTGTACGGCTATCTGCTCTGTCTTATGTTGCCGTACGAGCAAACCTGGCTACCAACTATTATCTCTTCCTGTGGCACAGCAGCGATGTTTCTGCTTATGCCCAGTGATCCATGCCGTCCAACGTGGAGTTGAAAGCCCGGCTGGCTGACCGGTCCGGTCTGCTGGAACGCGTTCGCCCCATGGCACGCTCGCACTCGGCGCTGCGCCAGCAGGACACCTATTTCGGTGCAGTGCAAGGAAGGCTCAAACTGCGGTGGCAGGAGCTGCTCGCCGACAACGGAGATGTCCAGGTGAGAATCATCTGACGCTGATCTCGTTTTTCAGCCGCCGTCATTATACGGGACACCTATGACAGGTAGTAAGAGAACTCGTCGCAGAGCCGCGGAATGGCAATCCAGCGAAACGCTGAAAAAACTCGGCGCTAATGCATTGGTAAACTCGGCGGTAATGAAGTTCCACTCAACGTGAAAGCTGGGGAAGTGCGGAGCAGTTATTCGCTGGAGTTTCTCTTGTGTTTATATTGTTTTATCCCGTGTTTATCTTGTGTTTAGCAATCCATCATCACTTTTGACACGTGTGCTAAGGCACAACTGGTGGGAAACCGCCATGCACATGGAGCCAAAGCAATTTCGAATGATGGAAGTGATCTTAACGAATTTCTGTTAATTAATAAGCATAATGCTTGATTATTTGTGTCCTAAATTATTCTGAATCATGTTAATTTATTTTGAACTGGTTTTGATCAATTCTGCACTTGTTTTGACTCTGTTTTGAGCACATATTCTTGAGAGTGATCACGCGACAGACGCCGACGCGGATAGCTCGGGCCCCTGAAGCGCTAGGCTCTTAAAATTAATTTCTGGGGTATTACATGGCAATAAACTGCGGCTTCAATCCAAGCTGTGAAGGTGGATGGACAGCGAAGCCGTAAACGACACCCACAACGATTACCCATTGTGACGTCACTTGAATGAACACATGTGGCTCTAAAAAGAGTGAAACCAGAGACAAGTGAAATGTACTTAACCAAACCCTTTATTACTTCACAACGACGTTATATTCACGCTGTTCTTCTGGTGTCTTTATTTGCCGTGGTCTACCCATGGTAGCCTGGAATGAACTGAATGATTTGCTAGACCGTGGTGACGTCACTACGTGATTTTTATGCTGTTGAGTACTTTTCCACTCGGAGTAGCTTACGCGACCGTAATCTTTACCGGGAAACACACGCGAGAGAAGGAACGTGCGTCGCATTATTCGCAGACGTTATTAGCATACATTATACGGTTTGCACTACACACGAGGGCTTTGAATGACGTCAACCCATTTCGAAGCAGCTACAAACCTAATCTTTACCGGAACGTGTCGGAGGGTGCTCCCAATAATCACACGCGCCTTATCATCCATCATGTGGTTCTGATGCCTGTTTTGTGATTTTATTGCGAGAGCAATTAAATGGACAATCCAAAGCCGATTTATGTCGTCGGCGTCGCCGTCGCCGTCGCCGTTGCTGCGAGGGGCGCGAGGGACGCGCGCTTTCACGTGGAGCGAACGCACGGCGGATAGCAAACGCGCGTTCTGCGCCGTGCTCCATGAAGGGCTGCATAATTAAGCGTCTCTTTTCTCCTTTACAATCACCATATACATATATATATATATATATATATATATAGAGAGAGAGAGAGAGAGCAAACGCGACTTCTTCCGTCGCGCGAAAGGCCGTGGGGTGACGGGAGGGAGGAAGGGAAGGCGACGTTTAGCTGCGGCACGAAATGCCTATTTATATAAAAGCGTTGCACGGCGAGAAGGTGGTAAAGACTTCCGACGCTGCTCGACGAGTGTCCCGTTCTCGTCGAAAACCTCCTTGCCGCCCCCAGAGGCACCGGCAACAGTCACCAACGCCGCGCGCGTTCGGTGCGAACGCGGGCAAAACGCCGACGGCGTCGACAACAGTTCTGCGTGTTGCTGGTGCTGCTGCATGTGCAAGTTTATACAGTTGATAAAACTACTATCCTTATTCCGTGTAGCTCTCTAATAATTTGCTATCGCAATTGATGCTTCGCCTTTCAGGTGAAACTGCGACAACTTTTTTTATTAGTTATTACAGTTAGCACGGGTTAAGTCGTAGGCTCGGTTTGAGCGGTGAATTAAATTTTATGCGTAAGTGTCAAATGACCCATTAAGCGAAATGCAGCTCCACTAACGTGAAACCTGGGGACGTGCCAAGCATGCAGTGATGCGCCGCTAATGGGCCCATACTGCGTTAAGCAATGACTCATAACCCCGTAAACGCGGCCTCCCCATTGCGACGACAGAAGAGAAGTGAAATTCTACGCCGGAATGATGAGCGGCAACGCAGCCAGCTGTGGAAGACGACGACGAATGCCGGAGCGCTCGGCCCGCGCTCGGCACGAGCGCGCGCGAGCACGAGCCGCTTGTTTACCGTGACATTCTTTGCTTACGCCAACGACACGAAAATTTCCTTGGCTGGTAGAGGTATACTAAAGTCGCTAGATTTTTTGCTGAAAGCAAAAAAATATCTAGGGAATCTAGGGTATACAGCTTCGCTATAAAATACCGCAACTGTGGCCTAGTGGTGGAGCGCTCGCCTCGGCTGCTGGAGGTCGTGGGTTGAATTCCCACCGCGGCCGGCACCAACTGGTTCGCTCAAAATGGGCACAAGTGCAACCCGGCCTGGCGCTCAGCTTTATTCAGAGGTGATACGCTTTGAAAGGAGCCAGAGCCCTTAAAATTCAGCCGAAACCCTCACCACTTGCGCTGCGTACCACATAGCTGCAATAAACAGACAGTTACGTACAAAGGCTCTTCAAAAGTGGGACAATTCTCCCATGCCATTGTTGCTCTTTTGCCGCGAGAGTGTCAATTGTAATTGCTTCATCCATTCTGTAGATTTGCACACGCAGAGGTAACTGCTGATTTCAGAGGTCCATTTGACTTCTAGAAAGGTATGGGGCTTCGAGTCCCATGCACTTAGCCATGCACCCGCGAACTTATCAGCAATTTACTTTAGCGTCATACACTTTACAGAATTTGATACCATGCTGCACATTTTGGTGGATTTCTTTAGACGCACATACAAATGTACAGTCGTCCGCGTAGATGAGAACTTTCATTGCGGAATATACGATACTTATGTCTTTCATTCCAGCGTCGTTCAGAATAGTTCGGCACAAGGGTTCCAAGTACATAGAAAGAAGAGCTGGGAACATAGGGTATCCCTGCCTGACGGATCTGTTGAGCCGATTGTCGGTGTCGCTTGCCCGCTGACAACCAAACGTTTGGACACTTAATTGTCTGGGGCAGATGCATGTATACTTATACCTAAGAAGCTGCAGTGTTGCATGCCTTGAGGGGAATATCTATCGAAAGCTGTGCTCAGATCCACCTGCAACATCTCTGCTCTGGATTCAACAGCAAAGCTGGCCTCACAGAGTATCCGTATGATTACCGCTGATGCGATAATTTGATGCTGTGTGATGGATAGTTCGTGACGACTGTAGCGAAGGAAAGTCGAGCCTATAATTTTAGCGAAAATTTAGTTATCGGTTATTAAAAGACTCATGGCATGGAAATCACTCAGTGTCGGCGCTTACTTCGTTGGCAGTAAAACAGTACAAAAGCGTCGTTGCGTACACGACGGCAGCAACCACTGTTTAAATACGTCATACCACACATCACGCATTATCGGCACTAATTTCGGAAAGCATTTATTATAAAGCGCAGCGCTCAGTCCATCAACTCTTGCCGTTTCCACTTATATACAGCCCATTGTATTTCGCTCTCTGATGTGCACTCATTGGCTAGCTGTTTTGTTTTAGCAATGATGCGATTTAACTTTCAACCATACTTTCTTCGTCAGTTCACGGTCGCATGCTGTTGTGACTCGGGGTCGAGGACGAGAGACGAGCTCTTGGAGCGGACGAAGAGCAGATGAAAAGCTCTATACAATATGTACAGATATAGCAGGTAATTGCATACAAGTAGCTGTTAGAGTGAACCAGACCGATGGGGCGGATGGTGGCGACTCTCCCTAACAATTTGCCGGTTCTCCCTTAAATCCTTTTGGCGACTCCTCGTCGGCAGGAACCAGGCGGGGCGGGTACTGACGTCACCCGCGTCGCATTCCTCTTTCGTGGCGGGATTAGTCTTGGTGCTCAGAAGAACGCCACCGTTCTTCTGAGCACCAAGATCGTCACCGCGATCCGTGGCTTTTATACAATGCGTGGCTTCCATATTCCAAGTCCTTGGATGCCTGAGTACACTGGATGTCACGATGCAATTTGAGAATACTGTCGATAACTTAGCAGTGCTTCTGTTCTCTTTGTCGTGCCGCGCGCTCTCTCTCTTATACAGCGCAGCTCTCAGGCGCCCGTTCCTGCGTCGGCGGCGTAACCGAGCGAACGAGCACAGCGAAAGGTGAAAGTGAACGCGGAGCGCAGCGGGGGATGAAAGACGTGAGGAGGAAAGCGGAGAGGAGGGTGCAGCGGAACCATGAGGTGGAAAGCAGAGGACGGTATGGCGAAAGCGTGAGAAGAAAAGCGCATATAGTGCGGCGACGATGGCTGACGAAATCTCGTCTGGTCGGGAAGAGTCATGGCTGCTTTGTTAACGTTGTGAATAAGGCTCCCGTGTGTGGCCGAAACGTCAGTTAAGGGGGAAAAATTCACCTTGGTCGTCGATGGCTACGAGATGGCGCCAGAGTAGCACGTGTCGTCTGGTAGATCTGTCGGCGGTGGTTGCTGTGAATCGCGCCCACGCGCCACCCACACGCTAGCTCTCGCGATCTCCACATTAGCGAGACAGATTGTCCGCGCCTACCAATATATCGCGAAATGAAATTAAATTAAGGGGGGTATTCCAGTAGTGAAGTATCTCGAGTAGTATCTCCAGTATCTCCAGTAGTGAAGTATCTCCAGTAGTGAAGAAGTGGTACTGGAAGCACTGGAGGTAGACATAATTTCAAAAGAAAGATTACCGTTCCTGCCTATTTCACTGCAAAAGAAGTATGAAGAGGACGGATTCAAGCTGGCTGACGTTTCATGTAAAGGCACATCATGCATAGAAATTGGAATACTTATTGGACAAGACGAGAAAGAAGAAGACGGCGGGCTCCAAAGGCGCGCGCGCTAAGAAAAGCAATAAAGAAAAGAAAAAGAAGAATCTTGATTTCGTTCGCATCGAACGCAGCTGTCTCGTCTCGTTTCTGCGACATGGTGCCGTGACCAGGATTTAGCGGCTACTTCTCTTCCGACTGGCCACGGACTACCAGAACGACGGACTGGCCACAGAAGACGGACGAAGAGGAGGCCCGAGAGCGAACCAACGGCAGCGAGACGAGACATCGACGGCAAGGAGCGGCACGGACACAGAGGGCGACCAAGATTCGGATGACGTCTCGCCGCTAGAATATGTAAGCGACCAGCAGTTTCCTCAGTTATTCAAGATGAACAGAGAAGTGATTTTGAAGAAGCGAAAAACGCTGAGGACGCAAATAACAAATCTAGTGAGCGATGCTGAAAAGAAACTGGAGGAGAATCAAGATCCTACAGCGATGTCGCTGATAGCCAGCCAGATTAAAGGTATTGCAGACTCGCTAAAGAAAGCGGACGAGCAGATGGAGCAGTTCATAACGCCCGAAACAGCTGACTCGGAGTTTGCGAAAACAAATGAGTACGAGCTAAAGATAATAAGTGCTCTGCACAACATCAACGCGTACCTTTCTCGGCAAGAAGTACGGCAAACAGCGAGGGAGCAAACCAATTTCAATGGCGAAACTAGACAATCTCAGCAAGCAACAATAGTGAAGCTACCGAAGCTAGAACTAATGAAGTTTGACGGCGACAAAATGAAATGGCAGAGATTTTGGCGGCAATTTGAAACAGCTGTACACGAAAGAACCGACTTGAACGAAAATCAGAAATTTACGTACCTTCTGTCATCACTAACCGGAAAAGCGGCAGCTGCCGTGGAGGGACTACAATTTTCCGACAGTAACTATAGCAACGCCATTGATATACTCAAGAAGAGGTACGGAAAAGATGACGTGCTGGTAGAAATGCACATGAAAGAACTGACTAACTTGAATACAGTAGCGAGCTGCAACGACATTGACGGTTTAAGAAAGCTGTCACAAAAGGTGCAAGTGCACATACGTGGATTGGAGTCCTTAGGATTGAAAAGCGAGTCCTATGCATCGATGTTGCTTCCTATCCTGAAAAGAGCTTTGCCAGTGGATATGTACATTGGATTCCAGTTAAAACAAAGAGAAGCGTTCAGTGGATCTTCATCACGAGATCAGAATGTGGCTATACGTCAAGAAGATATTCTCAGGCGCTTGATGAAATACATCGAAGATCAAGTAGAGTGCAGAGAGGACTTGTCAACAGAAAGGAGAGAAAGCTACAGCCACAGGGCTGAGAGTAAGCAGCATACAAGAACTGTTAATTTTCAAAGTACAGCTGCAAAGTTTTGCATATTTTGCGACAATACAACTCATTATACTGATGATTGTAGGAAAACAATGCCTTATGAAGACAAGAAAATGAAGTTCAGAGAGGTAAACAGATGTTTCCGTTGTACCAGGCCTCGCCATACTGCTAAAATATGTAAGGCAAACATTAGGTGCAAGATATGTCGAAAATGGCATGCGACGTCTATGTGCCGAAGCAAAGAACTGACAGCACAGTGTGCAACATGTACTCTTGGTGAAAGTGAAAATCAAGAAGAGAAAACATCTACATGCCAGTTTATGAACAACTCATCAAGTGTATTTCTGCAGACTGCAGTTGCATTAGCAGAAGGTAGAAGGCAGTCATGTTATTGTCGTGTTCTACTGGATACTGGCAGCCAAAGATCATTCATACTGAAAAGCCTATCTGAGAAACTTGGCTGTAAGGTTAAAGGAAAAGAAAGACTCACGATAGGCTCATTCGGAGGAGGACAAAATGAAAGAGTCATGAATTCAGTTGAAGTTAAACTGAAAAGTATCTCCAGTAGTGAAGAAGTGGTACTGGAAGCACTGGAGGTAGACATAATTTCAAAAGAAAGATTACCGTTCCTGCCTATTTCACTGCAAAAGAAGTATGAAGAGGACGGATTCAAGCTGGCTGACGTTTCATGTAAAGGCACGTGCCTTTAATTATGCATGATGGTACCATCATGCATAGAAATTGGAATACTTATTGGATCAGACCAGTATTGGCAAGTAATGACAGGTGGGATCCGAAGACTAGAAGAGAGGTTGACAGCAGCAGAAACCATATTCGGCTGGACAGTACAAGGTGAAGCTAGGATATCAGCAACAATAATGGAGAAGTCAACCGTAATGGTACTTAACGTCAACGTGGATAACTGCGACATACAGACAGAACTCAGCCATTTCTGGGATATTGAAAATCTAGGCATAAAGTGCCCTGAGAAAGAAACCGGGAGAGAAGAGGCAGTGATTGAGCACTTCAAGAGGCACTTAAAATTTGAAGAGAAGCGATATTCTGTCAGACTTCCATATAAAGATAACGTGGAACTTGATGAAAACAAGAGCGTAGCTATGAACAGATTACGACAACTCACTCGACGGCTACTGAAGGACGAAAGCATACTCCGGCGCTACGACAGTGCTATCATAGATTATTTAAATAGTGGAGTAGCAGAAGTGGTCGACGAAAAAAGTAGACTGATGACACACTGCTACTACATGGCGCATCAGGCAGTGATAAGGGAAGATCGACAAACCACAAAGAAAAGAATTGTATTTGATGCATCTTCATCGTCGACAAAAGGGTTTTCTTTAAACGATAACCTCGAAACAGGACCGAATCTCAATTGTGATCTGGTGCATATGCTGATGAACTTCCGACACCATCACATAGCAATGACAGCTGATATAGAGAAAGCATTTCTGCAGATTTCAATACACGAAGAACATAGAGACGCATTGCGTTTTCTTTGGTGGGACAGAATTCCAAGCGGTAGCGACGCAAAAGTCGTGACATGGAGAATGTCACGAGTTACGTTTGGGACAGCTCCGAGTACTTTCTTACTTGCAGCAACTGTACGAAACCACCTAAGCAAGTTGGAAGATAGCTTTCCGGAAACGATTAAGCAGTTGAAGAACAACATTTACGTCGACGACGTGATACTGGGAGCCAACTCATCAGAAGAAGCCGAAAAACTTTATAAAGAGTCAAAATACATTTTTCAAGAGGCGTCAATGACACTCAGAAAGTTCAAAACTAATGAGCCTGGATTACAGCGAACTATAAACATACAAGAGGAAAACACAGGCATGGAAACCTCAACCCAGATAAAGGTACTTGGCATAAGATGGAATTACGAGGAAGATAAATTGTACCTCCCATCTTTTGACACAAAGGACATCGATACGAGCGGTCCAATTACTAAGAGGCAAATGCTACAGCTAACAGCAAGAATATACGATCCTCTAGGCGTCTTCACTCCATTCACAGTGACAGCTAAGCGACAAATACAAAACATGTGGAGGAAGGGGACATCTTGGGACGACCCACTACCAGAAGATGAAACGGCGTCGTGGAGGAACTGGATTCAAGAGCTACGATTAATACATGACTTCAGCATACCTAGATGGTTTGATATTAACCAAGGCAGCCAGCCTCTTCACACGGATCTTCATTTGTTTTCTGATGCAAGCCCGTACGCTTACGGAACAGCAGCCTACTTGATAAATACTTACGAAAACCAAAAACAGTCTGAGCTACTCATAGCAAAAGGACGAATAGCTCCAATGAAAGAAATGTCTTTGCCAAGACTCGAGCTAATGGCTGCGACGTTATCTGCACGCCTCTCTGAATATATCAGAAGAGGATTTGTAAGAAAACTCAACGAAACGAGATATTGGACAGACTCGACCATTGTTCTCAGTTGGTTACGCGGAAAGAAAAAACGAGACAATTTTGTCGAAAACAGAGTGAAGGAGATAAAGGAAAAAACGAAACTGTCAGAGTGGAATTACGTTGCAAGTGAAGAAAACCCAGCTGATTTGATGACTAGAGGTGTAAGCGCAGAGCGTCTGATAAACTCAGAGCTATGGTGGCATGGTCCAAAATGGTCAGTTCTGAAAAAGAAAAATACAGAACAAACAGAAGCAAAAGACGACACTGAGCATGGTGAAAGTTATGCGATCAACACATGCACCTCAAATACGGCAGTGATTGACGCGGAGAAGTATGGCACATACATACGCTTACTCAGAGTCACAGCTTGGGTTCTCAGGTATATCCGGAATATACGAAAAAAGAGACCGATCATCGGAGATCTGAGTTTTGAGGAACTGAAGAATGCTGAGACGACAATAATCAAGCTAGAACAACAACATTACGAGAAAACATAGTACAGAGCAAGAGCATTCCTACGAAGACAACAAGGATGTTTCTTCAGGGTACGGAAGTCTTTGAAGACGATCAAAGTCTGATAAGACACAAAGGTCGGCTACTTCAAAGTGGATTATCATACAACGAAAGACATCCTATTGCGCTGCCAAAGTGGACGGCTGGTACAAAGCTGCTGGTACGCCATATCCATCAACTCACGCTGCACGGAGGAATAAGCGTCACATTATCACAGCTTCGAACTAAGTACTGGATAATACAAGGAAGACAGCTCGTGAAGAAGATAATTCATGGATGTCTAAAGTGCCAACGATTTGACGCTAGACCACTACACCAAGAAACAGCACCACTTCCTGCTGACAGAGTCAACGAGCGACAACCATTTGAAGTGATCGGAGTGGATTTCGCGGGTCCGTTACTTGTAAAGGACGCGATGAAAGGTACTACAACACAGTATGTTGTAATATTTGTATGTGCTACCACACGAGCTGTACATTTCGAAGTTGTGGACAACACGACAACAGAAGCATTCTTACATGCATTCCGAAGATTTACTGCGAGACGAGGGCTATGTTGCATCATTTATAGTGACAACGCAAGGACGTTCAAGAAGGCCAACAGAGACATCAATCGTATGATAAAGGAACTACAGAAAGAAGTCTCCAAAAGAGCAAGCCAAGGGGATCAAATCAAATGGAAGTACATCGCAGAACAAGCGCCTTGGTGGGGAGGCTTTTATGAAAGAATGGTACGAAGCATGAAATCAACAATGAGGAAAGTTATTGGGAAAAGAATGTTATCAAGAGAAGAGATGCAAACAATAACAACTGAAGTTGAAGCTGCCCGTAATAACAGACCGTTGACCTATGTATACAGCGAACCAGATGAACCTCTACCTATTGTGCCGGCTGATATAATAGGTGGAAAGCATAGGATCAAGGACAGTACAGAAAGTGAAAAAAAGATCAGCATAGAAGAAATGTGGAGAAATAAGCAAAAAATTACGAAAGATTGGTGGAAGAGATGGAACAAGGAATATCTGAAAGAACTGAGAGAGCAGTGTAACGCAAGAAAGCAAGAAATGACAGTGAACCAAGGAGATATCGTTTTAAGCGGTGCACGTGCTCCTAGATCCTTCTGGAACCTGGCTAAGGTCATTGAAGTATATTCTGGAGTCGACGGGAAACCGCGCTCCTGTCTCTTAAAATCCAAAGGAAAACTCGTTCGGAGACCTGTTCAACACCTATACGCACTCGAAGGTTGCTTCCACTGATGAGAAGGAAACTTTTCGCGGCCGGAAGCTATTGAAACTCATGAGAGTCGACAAGACGAGAAAGAAGAAGACGGCGGGCTCCAAAGGCGCGCGCGCTAAGAAAAGCAATAAAGAAAAGAAAAAGAAGAATCTTGATTTCGTTCGCATCGAACGCAGCTGTCTCGTCTCGTTTCTGCGACAGGGGGTTTTACGCACCAAAGCCTCGATCTAATTATGAGGCGTGCCGTATTGAGGGACTCCAGAATAATTTGGATCACCTGTGGTTCTTTTTGTGCACCTTAATCTAAGTACAGTGGTGTTTTGACATTTTGCCCCCATCTAAATGCGGCCGCCGTGGCCGATATCACGAAACGAAAATATGTAGAGCTGCACTCAAATTTCGCATTAGGGAGTATTGTAATCGTCCATCAGTGTAGACATTTGGGCTTGTTGGTGTAACATGTTTGCAGATTTTCTTCTTGTAGCGCAAAAAACACACGGACGTATAGAAGAAGAACGAAGAAGAGCGTCTGTGTGTGTCGTCGTTCTTCTTCTACGTCCGTGTGTTTCTTGCGCTACAAGAAGAAAATCTGCAAACTTGTAATCGTCGGTGAATTTTTTGTCTTAAAAACCTTGAGTGGTTCCTCACCTCCTTGATGTGATTCAGTACTAGTTGGGTCATAGCGCCTCTGTATAGAATTGACAACAGGTGGTCTTTGCACTCTTTTATGTCCTCTCTTCAGCTGCCTGGGTGGCAGTTCTGGGCTTCGATAAGGTTTTTTTTTTCAGAGTTCGCATTAAACTCGACTTCTTTTTATTGCGGTTTTTCCTGCTCTTTTGTGACGAGTAACATTTGTTACAGCGCAGCTGTTAAGGGCTCGCTCTTAGATGGTCCCGTCCGGATGTAGAAAAAAAAGCTCTCATTGGCCGTATGAAAGCGCGCGAGGGCGAGGGACGCGCGCTTTCACGGGGAGCCAACGCACCGCGCAGAGCAAACGCGACTTCCCAGTGGCCGGGGAGCGGTGGGCGAGGAGGCCATCGAGGCACCCTAGATTGTGCGTGTGCGTGCCCGCTATCCCACAGCGGCGCATGCGCGCAGCCCTTCCGGCCTCTGCCGCCTTTGTCGCCGACTCTCTCTGGGCTCTCGCCCGCATCTCCCCTAACAGTGTCGACAGGTAGGTAGGTACAACTTTATTCGACAATAGGTGTCGTTCAAGGGGGGAGGTAGTCTGTCAGGTCGTGCCTGACAGCCACCTCCCCGGCTCTGTCCACGGCCCGGAGCTGATCCTCCAGGCTAGTCTTGGCGAGGATATTATTCCATGCCCGGGATGAGGGAGTGGCCATGAGAGAGTGGGGGGGAGGATCCTTCCGGCAGTCCCAGATAATGTGGTCCTCCGGGTCGGAGGCCTGTCCCGCCGCTCGGTGGACGAATTCTCGAGCATGGTATTAGACCGCCTTGCCACATCGGTAAATTAGGCGGCTCGCTTGATACACAGGGTAAGCGCACGCAGGCAGGGCATGAAGGAGAAGGAATTACTCCAGATCCTTCAGGCATCTGTCGTGCCACGTTTCACGTACGCTTTGCCATACCTACAACTCCGACAAACCGAATGCGATCGCCTAGACCGCCTGATACGTAAGGCTTATAAGACCGCCCTGGGACTTCCCAGTAATACCTCAACAGAACGCCTCCTTAGTTTGGGCCTACACAACACCCTGCTGGAACTCCTAGAAGCACAAAGGACTGCGCAAATATACCGGCTTCAAGGAAGCAGGACGGGTCGTTGGATCCCGGACCGCATTGGCCACAGGGTTTTTCCAACGCGCAATGACCCTGCCACGATTCCGCCAGAAATTAGGAGGAAATTCCTCATCAAGCTAATGTCAAAGAACATGTTGGCCGGCCACCACGATGGAAGAAGAAAAGCGAGAGCAAGTACTCTCCACAAAACTCACGGGTCTAACCCGGAAGCGGCTTTCGTAGATGCCGCCAAATACCCAACCAATAACAACTTCGCCATCAGCGTGGTCTCTCATCCCAACAGCCGGGACTGCGAGTCCCGTCTACGCACAGCATGCTCATTGGGAGCCCCCAACGCAGTTGAAGCCGAAGAGGTCGCCATCGCACTTGCAGCAGTGGCAGGCTTCACCACAATTCTGAGCTACCCCAATGCCGCCATCAGCAACTTCACTCGTGGCATCGTAGCTTCTACAACGCTACGACTACTTCACCCCCTTCTCTCATCTCGATGGTCTAAAAATTTTTTTCTCTCTCTCTTCTCGTTCTCAATTTACCCCTGAGTGTGGAAGCGGGGAGGGCGATGACGACGCAGATGTTTTCATTTGCCCCATCGAACTTGTATGGGTCCCGGCCCATTCGGGGAGCCCGGGGAACGAGGCTGCCCACCACATGTGATATTGTTGTAGTGGTTTTTCTGCACGATGAGGCCAAGGTATCCTAATGTGTTCCACTTGGGGTATTGGCGTGCCATTAACCAGTACGTTGATAATGGGTAGTGGACATTTTATTCTTCGTAGGTCGGGAGTTCGGAGGATCATCAATTCATACTTGCTTTGTGAACACTCGAGGCCTGCGTCACCCACATGTTGGACGACTACGTCCGCGGCCCTCTGGAAGGTCTCCTCGATCTGCCCGTCGGACCCGGTGGTCGTCCATAGCGTGATGTCGTCCGCATTAAGTGTGTGGCGCAGACCTGGGATTGCATCCAGGAGCACGATCTTGTACGCGTTCCAAAATCGAACGGAGGCGGTCCGTTCTTTACGTCACGAAATAGGCGGTCCGCCATGTTCGCGAGGACTAGAGGAAACAAAGAGCCAATGAGCGAAGTGGACGCCTGCGTCACGTTTTTGACGTCTGCTTGGGGACAGTATAACATACTTAGAAGCGTTTCTAACATGTTGAAAAATATTTCACTATTATGACTGAGTAGCAAAATGTGTTGGTGTTGCTTTTGAAAGATTCAATTTGGAATGCAGAATGACTTAAACAAATTATTGCGGTTAATGTCTTGAAATGGCGCTAGGTGGCGTCGCAGTTTTGGAGATTTACAAGAATGATAAGAAAGAAATTAGAAGGGAAAATCTGTAAGATAACACAAAGGGCAGTGCCTTGCTATTTGAGGCTCGAGCCGGTTTCCTAAGGACGAAAACATATCGGAACAAATATTCGGAACTAGATGAGACATGTGCATGCTGCAGTAAAGACCCAGAAACCACTCAGCACATCCTGATCGAATGCGACGGGATCCACGCAGCGAGAACCGTAGGTAACGTGCAACTCCCAGAAGCGCTTGGTTTCAAAGTGGAAGGAAACATAAACAGATCAGCCGTAGAGATCAGCAAGAGACGATTGGAGTACTGGTGACAAAAAAGCAGGGAAAAGATGGATACGACATGATCTCTTAAAATCATAGGCAGCGGTACAAGCTAAATTTTTGAAAAAGAAAGATAATGAGAGGTATACAAAAATGCTAGATAAAGAACATGTGTAGTATACCTGATTAAATCAAGCAGGCTAGGTGACTATTTGTCGCCACCCCGTTTCAAAGGGAATGCCAATAAATCATCATCATCATCATCATCACGTTTAGTGGTGGCGCTAGCCACTACCCCGTTTCAAGCAATGCTTTTATGCATGTCTCCACCACTATTGAAATTCAAACGGCGCGAGTTTTGAAGCTGTTGGTTCAGTCGAGCCGTTGCGTGCAGAGAGCCATGTAGGAAAACGTGTCAGCTTCTGCACCTGTTAAGGGACCGCGCGTTTCCGAGGGCCAGCGGGAGACGGTTCTCGGTTTAATGGAGCAGCATCTCCAGCTGGCTTTAAGATCCAGCGAGCTGGGGCCGGGCTTCACCCTTGTTGACCGGCGACGGCTGCGGCAGCAGCTGGCCGTCGTGCTGAACGCGGAAGGGCCCGTTGTGAAAACGGTCGACCAGTGGCAGGATTGGTGAAGGAAGCAGCAGGTCTACGAGGCCCGCCGCGATGCTACCGCTATATCCCAAGAGCAAAGGTGAGTGACCGTCGAATGGTGTGGGCGATTTGTCCTTCGACATTGGTGTGTATTTTCAGAAGCACTGGAGGGGGTCGCGCACCCAGCTTCCGGGGCCGAGTGTCTCCAGCTGACGGGCACGGTCCGTTTCCGTGGCGTCACCGACCTCCCCTACCAAGAGGTAAGCACACTGCCGGCGTAATATCATGCGTTCCTGAACGGTGCCGACTTGGAGTTTGCCATTATCTGCAAGTGGTACATTTAGCGGAACGCTACACTGTTGGTGAACAGGAAAATAGCGTAGGAAGCTTCAGGTTAGTAGATCCTTTGGTGTCATTTTACGTGAAGGACATAAATATTATTTATGCTCTGTTATCATAAGTGATTCATGAATCTGGAAAACAAACCGACTTTTGATGTAAATAAGAAATATGCGTTGTATTGAGGACTCGGTATCGTATCTTGCCAACGATCAACAGCCGGGCAAAAGGTTGGTTGGCCCCAAAAAGGGTTGTTTGGTGGTAAGAGATGCATTTGAGTAGATGACGGAAAAGTAGTTTCAACAGGTCCTTGTCTGTCCAAACGAAGAGGGCATAGCTTGTGCATGAAGCGTGACACTGCCAAAGGATGCCATCAGGCCAGTGGCTCTTCAACAGAGAGAGAGAGAGAAATCACTTTTTTATTCTGCGATAAAAAAAAAAGCATCGATGCCCTGAGTTCAGGGCGTCGCTTGCGGCGTGCTTCAGCGCTAGGCCGATGAAGTCCGCAAGGAATCGCCGGTCGTGAAGGGTGGTTGCGGCGGTCAGTAACTCGGAGGAAGGGGTAGATGGGAGGGATGAAGGTGTGGGTAAGGGGGGGGGGTAGTTTTGGATGACATTGCCATAGGATATGTGATGTGTTGGGAGGATAGACACCACAGTGGCTACAGCGAGGGAGGCGGGCAATTGTTGTGCACATTTCAATTCTTGACAACTACAGCTTCCAGCGATGAGCTGGTTGCGAGTAATCAGCAACTCATGCGAACAATTCCACCACAATTATTCATTTCAGATGCTGCGGAGGATCGAACAATCCACAACCCGGCTCGCTGTCGAGGCAGACAGGACGGCAGCGGCTCAGGAGGGCATCCTGGAGAAGGTGCGCTCCCTAGCACTAGTCATAGCTGGGCACCTGCAACAAGAAAGGAGGAAATTATTTATGGTTTTTCACCTTTTCAATTTCATTTTATTCATTTATTGTGTTTTGTGTTTTATGAGTTCAGTTTATATTATTTATTGCTCTTTGAGTTTTATAACTTCACTTTCATTTTATGCACTTATTGTTGCTACGCTTGAGTTTTAGTGTTTCATTGTTGCCTTGTATGAATAATACAGGAGGATTTTTTGGACAAAAGGCGTAATGCGTGCACCCATTTTTGTATTGTAGTATTTTCCTCTTTCTATTTATGCTAATCCAGCTGCAACGCCAGCATGCTTTCTTTTATTTACACATTTCGAAGACGCCTAGTCATTCACACTGGAATCATAACAAGTAGTTGTCGCTTGCTGGTTTTGTACTGTGATATTTATATTGCTTCACTGTGTTTTGTGGCTTACTGCACTCATTATGAAACGTTACCGCATGGTGTTTGCACTGTGATATTTTCATGTCAGCACAGTGAGACTAAGGTGCAACAACTACAATGTGGTCTTTTTTTCAGAGCACCAAACTAGTCACTCTTTAAGTTGCATAGTTTCACAAATGAAAATGGCCATCATCATTGCACCACGCCGGTAATTGGTTTCCTCTAGTTTTCTCCAAGTGAGTCATTGCAAAATACATTTCAAGTGTGACACGTTCTGGGTGCTGCTAGATCGCAGAGCCAATTATTCATGTTGTATGTAATTTATGTTCCATCACAGCTGGCAAGTGCACTTACCTTTCTAAAATTATGATTCACCTGTTTTTTTTTTCATTGCACTACAATTGCTGCCGAGAAATGGATGCTTCTAGTCAGTGACTCATAACACAGAGAAGGGAACGGACGTACCTGTCAAAGTCATACTTTCTTGCAAGGTCACTTAAATGTAACTGCAAGTTTTATGTGCCGTGGTGAAAAAGAATTGTGTGATGCTGATGTTGCAATGTTCTCACATGCTTTGCTACGTGTAGCGTGCTGTATGTACAAGGTTCATGATGTACTTGTCATCATAGCGTGTGATAAAGTTGACCTCTGTATTTTTTGTGCTTTTACGTTAACTTACGTCTACCCATTTGGACATGATGTGACGCGTGTAATGTCACAACACTCAGCGTTAGATTTTTTTGTGCGTTTGAATCCGCATTAATTACACTTTACTTGCTTTCCTCATCTGTGTATTCATGCTTGCATGGAAGTTTTCATGCACCTAGCACAAGAGGTAGCTAGCAAGCATATTGCCTCGTTCCTACCGATGTACACCGAGCGCCCGAATGCACAGGATGCGGCAGTTCCGATCATTCTGGTGTGTTTCATGAAAATTATGCAAACCTTTTCCTGATGGTGAGCACAGAGTGCCAATCACATGTACTGCTTCCATCAAGTTTGTCATAACTATGATGGGTCAAGGGATGGTTCCATTTCATATTTCATGTGATATTTAAAGAAAAGGCTGCACTTTAATGTTGCTATCATGTTTCATGCTACACTAGGAAAGAAGTACTTAGTGCCAATTACTGATTACTGTAAGCACAAACTATGAGAAAACAAACATATGTTCGATGTATTGACCTGAGTAGAAAGTAACAATTGATGCATCTACATGCAGAGCAAGTGACATATCATAGGATGCACACAATGCATAAAAGCTGTTGTAACATAGGATTTCTAATGTTTCACGAGGAAAGAAGAATTTTGTGAGGTGCATATTGTAGAGAACAATGCTAGCTTGGGCGCAGCAGCAAATGCAGTTCTTCACAGGTAAAGGGGCATAACGCATTGCCTTAAGACTGCTTCACGAGTAGTACTGTAAATAAGTGGTAGCCTTGGAGACTCTTTCAAAGTGAAGAGGGTACAATGGTTTCTGAGTCCACGGCTGCGGCATTCTTCTTAAAGGATTGTTTGTATAGCTCCACTTCGTTTGTGTTTAAATTATCATAATCTGTCGGATGTTTTGATTTGGTAACATTGACCATCCGTATGGAGGGGTACTTGATGTGTATACAAATTCTTTAATGTATTTTCCACTGTACAAACACAGCCCCGTGATAGACTAGGGGCACTGCAATTTGTATAAATAAATTATGTATGTTTTATGAAAGCTCACCATTCCTGTGACATCAATATTCCTGTGACTATCAATAAAGTTGTTGCCAACCAAAGTGCTCTGCCCTAGTTAGGTGTACACATTACAAATACTTACCAAGCAGATACTCGCCAGGCTCAAGTTGTGCGGCTAGGCGCGCACACAGTGGATTATGCTGCCACACCCAAGAGTCGTGGCCCGAACCAGGGAGTCGGGGGTCCACAACAAGGATGCAAAGTTCCGAGTTGCACACCTGCAATGAGGAGCAATACAAAATAGCGCTGCAGATATGCTCTAAATCTCTTTTTGCCATTCATATGCAGAAACAATACATAAATTAACGCTGGTACAAGCAGCTACACTGTTTGTCATAGGCGTGCACAGGGTATTGCATTGGGGGGGGGGGCAATGCGCCGCCCCCCCCCCCTTTGTGTGCACGCCTATGGTTTGCACTAAGTGATCGCTAAATGAAAACTTGGGGCACAATATTGCGCAAAAACACCTATGCAATGGTTGTAAGTACTTCCCTGTTCAAAATGCTTCCATAGTATCTTTTTTTTTGCTACGACTGCTACCCATGTTCCTTAATACCTCCAAAATGCACAACTCCATTGTGTATGCACGCCAGAACTAAAACACAATTTTGGAACGGCAAACGGCTCATGCACAGAAACACATGGCACTCATCATTACCGCCGAGATGTCAGACTTCAACGAGCTCGTACACAGTTCGCCGCACGTCCTCTTTTAACCGTTACATTACTAGTTATGCCAGATTGGCATTACACTGAACAATTGCTACTAAGGGCGAGTAAAAATGGCAGCTACAGTTTGAAGTAAAACATTCCAACGGTACTTACGACCATGACGTTTAGGGCGTAATAACCCTTCCTCGACATTAGGCTCGCCGTGTCGGCCAGGCTGAGTCCCTCTGGCTTCATAATGGCGATCAACGTGCCGTCGACGCACGCTAGCACGCCTGGAATGGCACCGCGTCGCGCAAACGCCGCCTTTGCCTCATCCTTGGCAGCCGGTGTCAATGAAAAATCTACCAACTTTCTCCGGGCAGACACGGAAATGATGGCCTCCGTCACCTAGGGGATGGTGTTGCTCACGGCCGACTGCGCCATGCCTATTTGCTCCTCGCGACCAACGCTCCTCTGGAAGCTTCCGGTGCCGAAGAATCGAAGCGCGCACAACACCTTCCTTTCTGTGGAAAGGCCACTGACTTTCTGGCATCCAACGATGGGGTCAAGCTCGTCGCACAAGCTACGCACTGTTCGTTTGGACAGACGAAAATGCTGCCGGAACTCTTCCTCCGTCTACTCTTCAAATGCATCATCTACCTCGGGTCGTCGTCTCTGTGCGACTAGCCGCACAGGCGACACGAAAAGACACGGCAGAGAAAGGAAACGCCATCTTCTCCAATTGTTGGGATTCCCGATTTGGATTGAACCGGATACGAAAGAGGCTAACTGTCCCAAGCGCTTACGTTTTAATCCAATCCAAGCCATCTGGTAGCTGTTTTAATCCGTTCTATCGAAACGGACGGACTTGGCAACCGTTCCGTTGCGTTCGTCCGTTATAAAAAAATCGCAGTCAATTGCTCGCTAGCAGACTACAAAAAAGTAGGACGTGTACAAATACATCTGATATCTGGTTGTTTCAGAGCAGTAAATGAATAGAGTATCAGCGAAAACCGATCACACTCAGTGGTGTAGTTAAGTATAAACAGATCAATATTATCTCATGCATGTTTATGCAGAAAGTCGGTGCCGACAGCACGGCCATACAAAACTTGTGCGCACTCGTGATACCCCTTCCACGTGAACCCTCTGGGTCTGCGTTGAATATTTCGGGCGCGATTGAGCTTGTACACTACCACACGAACGCACTTAAAGACACTTGTGTAGCGGCCTTCGATCAGCACCAAGCTCAGTTTTCAACCTATACATTTACCACGGCGATCACTGTAATAACTTGGAAACGTGTGATACTTACCGGAAGCAAGGTACCGCAGTTTGACCTGCAGCACGGTGTAAGAGTATATTTCTTGCACCGTGGTTTCCGCTGATATAGAACGGCGCATAACGCAGCGACACGGAATGATTGACAGCAGCAAGACGTCACGGCTCACGTCACAATTGACGTCATGGCGTTCGTCACGGTTCAAATTGACCAATCGTGTGCGGCTCGATGGAACGGACCAGCTGCGTTCCATTACAGCCACCGTAGTTCCATTTTGGAACGCGTACAAGATCGCGCCCCAGCTTGTGGGGTAGTGAGCTCATTGCGAGGTTGAAGAGAAATGGGGAGAGAACGGCTCCGTGAGGGGTGCCACGGTCGCCGAGTTTGATCAGCTGGGAAGTGAGGCAGCCCACCGATAGCTCAACCGCTCTGTCGAAGAGAAAGGTGCTGATATAATTGTATGTGCGCTCTCCAGGTTGTAGCGCGGCTAGACTGCTGACAATGGAGGAGTGCTTCACGTTGTCGAAGGCTTTGTGAAGGTCGAGTCCCATTAGAGCTTTGGTGTTTTTGCCACTGTCTGGTTTGATGAGGTCCTGGTGCAGCTGGATGAGGGCATCTTGGGTAGAAAGATGTGCACGGAAGCCCATCATCGTGGGGGGCTTCTGCGTAATTTTGTAGGCGACAGAGCACAACGTGCTCCATCAGCTTACCCAGGCACGAGGTAAGGGTCGGAGGTTGCCGAGCTCCAGTTTCTTTCCCGGTTTCGGAATGAAGGAGACCCTGGCGTGCTTCCACTCTGCAGGCATTTGGCCGGATCTCCAGCATTTATTCATGTATTTGGTGATAGCCATCACTGATTTCGAGTCGAGGTTGCGCAGCATTTTGTTGGTCACTCCATCTGGACCCGGTGCCGATGTTGTGCGCAGCCTTTGGAGTGCCGCGCAAACCTCGGTCTCTGAAAAATCAGCATCGAGTTGGGGGTTAGGGTTTCCCCAGTATTCTGGTAGCGCCGTTCTGGTGTTACTACCGCCATTTAAATTGGCTTCGGTATTGATATAGATATTGGCCAGTTCGTCAAGCAACTCCTCGTCCGAGCCCGGGTATTGGTAAATGATGCGTTCAAGGCGTTTTCGGGTCTCGGATTTGGTGCTGTTAGGGTCGAGGAGATGGCGTGATAGATGCCACGTTTTTTTGGCGCCCATTTGACCATTCAGGCTGCTACATCTTTGTTCCCACTGCTGACGTTCAAGCGTGGTGCCATGAGTTTCAATGTCGCGTTCTAACTTCGCGATTCGTCGTCGGAGTTTCTTATTGTGGCGTTGCCGCCTCCACCTTCGCATGAGGCCTTCTCGTGCCTCCCACATGTGTAGGAGACGAGAATCTGTGGACGCTAGATTTTCCACACTCATTTCCTGCGTTGCGGCTGTGACGTCGCTCTTTAGGATCTTAATTCATTCTCCGCGGTCAAGAATTGTGTCGGGGGCTGTTTCCCCCCGATACTGGCGGAAGTGATCCCATTTGGTTATGCGTGCCGCCGTGCGGGTTCGTTTGTTATGTGAGGTGAACACTAATGTGACTAGGATGTTATGGTCACTGCTTACCGTTAATCCAGTATTTTCCCACTTGGCTCCCGTCACATTTTGCCCAGGGTAAGATCAGGGGATGTGTCCTTGCATGCGCTGTTTCCGACCCTTGTCGGAGGTTGCTGTGGATCGTTGAGGATAGTAAACCTTGTATCTTGAATGATTCCCCATAGTCTGGTCCCTTTAGGGTCCGACTTGGGGTAACCCCAATCGGGATGTTTGGCATTAAAATCCGCAGTGACGAGTAGTTGAGCGCCTTTGGCCATGCAAGATGCTTTAATATGGGAGAGAAGTGGGCTCCCCGGTCTCTGGGTGAGCTGTAAATGTTAAGGATGAAGAGAGCCATGTTCCCTCGCTTCTTGGGCAGGATTTCAACAAGAGTGTGCTGAATGCTGGCACATTCAATTTCATGCTTCACAGCTGTCAGTTTACGATGCACCAAGATGGCCGTGCTGGGGGGTGAAGAGGCTCCCAGCTGGTTATATTCTTTGTAGCCAGGGAGCTTTACGTTGCAATTTGTCTCTTGTAGCGCTATGATATCAGGAAAATGTTTGGGTTGGTTGTTACCCACGTGTTGAATAAGTAGCTGCAGATGACCTTTCTTTTTTTGGAAGCCTCTGCAGTTCCATTGCCACACCATAAGTTTGGTATGTGCAGTATCCATGATGGTTATTTCACTTGTATGGGCTGGGAGCCCGGCTGAGCCGAGGCGGTCCGGTTAGGTTGAGTGTCTGGCATTCTGGCCAGCAGAGTTTCTTGTAAACCATTAATTTGGGTGACTATCTTGGCTTCCAGCCTTTTTTCAAAAGGAGTTAATAGCCTCCTGCACCGCCTCGTGTACCGCAGTGGTGATGTCGACTTCTGCATGTAGTGACGCTGTGGTAGAGGCGGCTTTGCGTTTACCGGCTGCTTTCTGCGCCGACCCTGACTCGCTATTGCTGGTCGAGGGAGTGGTGCAGGTTTCAGTTTGCATCGGGGTAGGGAGGGGGGTGCATTGAAATAGGGGGATGGGGGGCACATAGCGTTATTAACTTTTGTTTCTAGTGTTTCAATATAGCCTGTTAATCGCGCTATCTGGGACTGCAAGGAGGTGATATTGCTCTTAAGAAGGGCATTCTCTTTGGCCAGCTCCCTCACCTGGGGGTCCGTTGATGCGACCGCTGGAGGTCCTGTCGGTTTGGTAGAGCCCGGGGGCCCCTGGTCCCAGGCCACTCTCTTGGGCTGCAGTTGGCTGCTGGACGACTGCGGCTGAGTCGTAGTGGCTGGCCTCCAGGTGGAACGAGATCTTCGACGTCGGACCGAGCGGGATCTCGAATGTCTCTCGGAAGGAGATCGCGAGCTTCTCCGCGAGTCCCGGGATCTTGATCTGGATCTGCTGGCGTGTGCTTGGTGTCGGTCCCCTCCTCCATCTCCCGTATTCGGCAGTGGCGGAAAGGAGATTGACCGGTACTTGGAGATCGAGCGCTTACCACAACCACTCTGTTGAGACCCGGTGTTGGTAGAGGTGGGCGTAGAGGTGGTGATGGAGTTGGCCCATGTCAATGAAACCCGGGCTTGTCCTGCGGTGTGCTTACTGGTTGCGTTGTTTGCAGAGGGGTTCTTGCGCGTCTTAACGAAACGATATTTGCAGTTAGAGCTGTACGTGGAGTGCTGTCCGTTGCAAATTATGCAATGGGGAGTGCAGGTGGGTGTCGATCCTTCGGGTGGTGGGGGATGGTCACCTCCGCAGCGTTGGCAGCGGTCTTGTCGTGGTTTGGGGCAGACATCAGTCTTGTGACCTGTTGAACGGCAGTTGAAGTAGGCCTCTACCTTGTTGTGAAAGGGTAGAAGGCGAAGTTGGACCCCGTGATAGCATATCCATCGAGGTAGTTTAGTGTCGATGAGGGTGACCAAAATATGGGGCGTTTTTCCCATGCGTCGACCGTTCACGACGGATAACGTGGGATTGCTTGCCTGGAGATCTTCCAGGATGGCTTGGTCCGTGAAGTCGTCAAAGGCATGGTATAGTATGCCCCGCGGAGCATCATCCGAGGCGGGGCGTAGACATGGAGGGCGAAGGTTTTGCCGGAGACTGTGAGAGAAGTGATCCGCAGATAGGCTTGTGCACGAGCTGACTCCGCTACGCTGAGCATGAAGGTGTTGGTTGGGTGAATACGCACCATGTCACGCGACGCAGGTGGGAGATCTTGTAGGTTCGCTGCTTGTAATAGTGCGGTGTAAAGATGCCAAGGTTGAGACTTGGTGAGGTCCACGGGGGCTTTTGGACGACCCACAATGTGAATTGTTTCGGCTGGAAGGCGCGGGAGTGGAACATGACGCCGTAGTGAAGGAGGCGAAGCCTTTGCTTGCTTCGGTGGCTGTGCCGACGAAGCTGAGGAAGCCGACGCGTCGTTTGGCGTTGCTGCGGTGGCGGCGGTGAAACGCAACGCTGGGCGGCGTTTCTCTTGGGCGCGAAGGCCTGGTGATTACCGAAAGGTAAAGTTATACGGTAGGCGGCCGAAAGGTATACGAAGGCAGGGCGGCGGCTGGTAGCCGAGTGCTTCTCCGTCAGAGGGTTAGCGTGCTGGCAGGCGCACTCCAACTAAGCCAGGTCGGCCTAGGTTTGCGCGCGGCGTGGACCTCTATGAAAACTCTCCTGGGGCTTCCCGGGCAGGTATCGGGTTGAGGTTGGTGTCAAAATGAACCTGACGATTTGCTGCATCCACTAGTGGCACCAACACCAAGGTGTGGCCTAAAGGACCGGCACAGAAATGGGAAATCAACGGAGCCGATGTGATCTGCGACCATTCGCGTCGGCGACCGCAGCGCCTCCAACAGTGTCGACAACGGCGTTTAGCCATTCCGTCACGTAGCCAGCGTTTTGACAGCGGTTGTGTGCGGTCACACAAAGAACGCGCACAACTGTGTTTCGGCGGCGGCGTTTTGCCCGCGTTCGCACCGATCGCGCGCGGCGTTCGTGACGTGTTTATGAAGAAGGTGACAACCTTTGCCGTACACCCTATGGCGGTGTACCGTAGCCACCATACGGCCATGGTCCCTGTGGTCACTAAATAAATGAAAACCACCGGATCATATATATTTCTCATTCTTTAATAGTTCAAATAACCAATTACACCATCACATATCAATAGTCATAATTGGAAATACGTAATTCCCATCATAGTACAGCTTTGCTGGTCTTCCATCTCCACCCCAGTGGAAGGGCTGACAGTTTTTTTTATTCTTTCTGGAACTCTTGCCACGTTATCGTACGTCTAGGTTTGCCCAGTCCTATTTTGCCTTGATTCGATGCCTTTAGGCTGTCGCGGCTCTCTTCGTCATCTAGCACACTCGTTCAACTCCCACAAGTTCCGCTCGTTCCGCCTCCTTCTTGGTCTTTCCTTTTCTTCAAATAGAGCCGTGACAGACGCATAATTAGGAAATGCGACGGTCGTTACGAAGTAATGCACTTTGTACGGTGAGAGATCGTTAGACACGCCGAATTGAGCGAGCCTTGATTGACAGTCGCCTTGCCAATGTGTAAAACCGACTTTGTCTGCTGGCGCAAGTTCGGTCACATCCTTCAAGTCGTAGTTCTACAGAAGCTTCCGGAGCTCGGCTGTGCTGGCATTCGGGGATTGTTTATTCGAGGAATCCGAAGCTCGTAAAATACAATTGAAATCTCCGGCAAATGGGGTACAGCGAGATGCGTCAAAGTACTGCCACAGGCGAGAAACAAATTCCTTTCGCAGTGATGCGTCGTTCGGGGCATTAATTGAAACGAGCATATATGGGAAATTTGGGTAAACCGAATCCACACTGCATATACGCCGACTTTGGTCCCTGTCCTCTTCGGGATACACTAGTAAGGCTGCGTGATTCTTTACAAAAGTTGCCGTCCTTCCACAGCATACAGAAATCTTACAGAAGCTAAACACACTTGGCTGGGGGCTAGGACGCATTAATACATCAGAGATTTCCTCTCATAGAAAAGCCATCCTTGGCGTCAAGCCGACACCGAGGACTCCGAGTCTGAGCGCACGCACCCTCTAGTCTACACGGCGCACATGCAATAGGGCGATGGTTACAGAGGTATGCTGTCTATGTTGCTTCACTTTGTTTCGTCTGACAGAGCATAACTGAAGGGACAGTGGAGTTGCTATGGGAGCACGTTGAGCGCGCATTCAGGAGCGTGTATCGAAAAAGCGCACCTTCCCTGACAGTGCGAGGAGCTCACCTGACGTCGCCAGTCTATGGCTCGGTGTCCCTTGGTGGCACACCTGAAGCAGCAGCCAGCCGTCCACAGAAGACGCTTTTTCTCTACATTGTCTATCGGTGCGTCACTATCCTGCGTTGAATGGGCCTTCTGACGGAATACGCACGCCCGCCTTCTTTGGGATGGTGTTGTTATGGAGGATGGCAGCTGATGCGGCAGGCTGACCATACAGCTGCCAAAAGACTGCTGCAGACCGCCGTACGAGACACGTTGCTAGTAGGTCGTCTGATCTCTACACTCCACCTCGATGCAAAGGTACTTGAGGAGTTCCTGAATTTCTTACTCAGTGCTTGGCTTGTCATTCGCACTTGTGGCCTCAAGTCGACGCCGTCGGTAATGTTCCACCATTATGTGTTGTGCAATCGATTTTTTCAGCACATCGCACGATATTGCTGCATAGGTCGACTCCGAGACTACGAGTTCTTGAGGCCCCAGATATTCACTCGCACAAAATCGTAGAGGCTTCTCAGCGCAGTAACGTTTGCCGTGATAGTAAAGGGCGTAGAGTACGGATTTTTTCCAAGGGTATTTGTTCAATAATTCATAAGCCTCCGAACCGCTCCTTAAAGATGGAAATGGCGTGCTGGTAATTGCTGTCCGTCGTCAGTATGCCTGCAATAGCTTTGTCTGCACGGCCGTTCAGAATAGACCGGAGGTAGGGGAATCAATCGTCGTTTTAAGGCGCAGGTTTTCGTGTACCAAGTAGCAAAAAGTCTCAAAATGGTGTTCCTTTTTAGGTGAACCGTCAAGTCTCGTTAGGTATAGCTTAGGAAGACTCGATCAGGACATGAATGAAGCTTCTGTAGGGCTGGTTTGACGTGACAAAGAGGAGTCAGTTGGCACATCACCTGTGGGCATTTACGTACCCGAAATCCGGACGGCGAGCTCCTGGATGTAATGTCGTAGAAGACCAACCGTTCCCGCAGTCCGGTTCTCGTACTCCAGCACAGAGTCAATGTCTGCAGCCACCTCGTCGTTGCTCATTTCTGCCTGAAGTGCTTGGTCGGCCTAGACGAGCTCGTCGTTGCTTTTCTAGAGGCGCTGAACAATGCTGCGAAGTGCCGCGAGATCAAACTCGTTGCTGGCTAGAAGGTCCAGGACGTCCTTGATGAGCCTAGTACAGTGCTGTCTCCGAGCCGATCTCGCTTCCGCAAGCGTTCCATGGTCCTCTACGAAAGCAGGTTCCGGGTTTTGGCACCAATTAAAGTAAGAAGACGTCGTTGCCCGGGTGGACTGGGCTTCTACTACGGCGCAAGACAATACGCTTAAAAAGTAGCTCGTCTTACGCCGCCGTTTATTCTGGCAAGGAAGCCCAAGTTTAACACGCTCTTTTTCTTTCTTCGCCGTCTGTTACGGGCTCATACTCACTATGGGGGATTGGCCAAGATTCGTATGGAATTACAAGGACTTAGTTTTTATTTCTATATGCGCGAGCTATTTGTTCCTATTAACAAGTGTCTACCATCAGGAAAAGCTTGGAATTTGTTATGAATGTGCTCGAGCTCGAAAATTCAGGAAACATACAGGAAATATTCGCCCTTGTTGCTTTGAATCAGGAAAGATAGTCCGAAAAGCGGTTATGGTAGAGCTAGTGGTATGTCACTAGCTTTGTCACCAGGCAAGCAAAATTTTCAACTTGAACCTACGCTCATCCGCTGATATGGTGTCTTTCTTGGTTTTGTGGTTGTGAGCCTAGCCAGGTGGTCGCAATATCATGAAACACATGATTCAGTCAAATATGATAGTGCATCCCGCCTGGTAGTAGTAGAAAATTATGGACTGACTAGTAACTTGGGTACTCTAGCAGCCAATTATTTATTTGTGCGCCTGAACCTCCGGTCTCATAGCCTGATTGAGAACTTCATAAATAAAGTCGGGGGAAACCTGGAAAAACCAGAAAATTTACCAATGTCAACGTAGTGGCATCCTAACTAGTTCACAAAGGTATAGCTTTTGTTTGCCCGCCGTGCTGGCTTAGCTGCTATATAAAGTTGCGCTGCTAAGCACAACGTCGCGGGATCAAATCCCGGCCGCGGCAGGGGCATTTTGATGGGGGCATTAAATGCAAGAGCTGGCTACCGTTCATTCTGTGCACGTTATTTTACACGAGGTAGTCAAAATTACTCCGGAGTCCCCCACTACGGCGTGACTTGCAGCCTCACTTGCTCACGCCAGCGTTTTCATAGTGGCTGTCTACGGTCTTCGAGTGTGATCTATTCATGTTTGCTAGTGCGCGCTGACACCATGCTTGTTAATTCAGTTATAAGCGAATGTGTACAAGTTTATACAGCCGATAAAACTACTATCTTTACTACGTATAATTCTCTACTAATTTGATATCGCAATTGATGCTTCGCCTTTCGGGCGAAACTGCGAATTTTTCTTGCACGCACAACCTCGCAATATTTTATTGCGATAGCAATTATATGGGGTCGCCGTCGCTGCCGTCGCCGTCGTCGTCGTTGCCATGAGGAACCGTATAAAGTCCAACGGCGATAAAATCATCACCGCGTGCCATACGCTGTGTGTGCGAGTGAAAGCGTATGGGGGGAGCCGACAATCGCGGCTCAATGTAGCGAACGCGAGGGAGGAAGGCAGGGCGGAAGCGCGCGGTCGTCTTGCGCGGTGGTGGTGGTGGTAAACATTTATTGTTCGTGTGCCTTATGTACCAAAACTACTTGTGAGGGGGCTCAGGAGCGCGTAGGGTGGCCGGCAGTTTGTGGCCCTCGGCGACCCTCAAAGCCCAGTCCACCAGCCGTATTTGGTCGGCTGGGTTGGAGCTAGACACAGCGGTGTCCCATCCCTCGACGTCGGTGAGTTGCCACTCAGGGGCGGCTGGAGCTCAGGGCATGTGCTGAAAGTTGCGCGCGCGCGAGGCACGGGGGCGACGGAGAGGGGGGGGGGGGGGTGCGCTCTGCTCCATCGGCTTCTGCTCACAGCGCGGCCGCGCCGTATCTTGAGAGCGATCTGCGATGCGGGCGGATTGCGCGCCCGCGTGGGCCTCATCTTCAAAGCGATCTGACACGAGGACAAAGTGCATGCGCCAAGTGCCGATAGCTTCGCATGCGCTCTGCTTCCGACGTTTAGTTCGCGTCGAAGTGCGACGAGAATAGAAACAGCGCGACGGTCAGTTTTCCCGCTGCTGCTGGCGTGCTTTCTCGCTCCGGCGTTTTCACAGCGAGTTTCCGCGGTCATCGAGCGAGATGTGTTCATATTTACCTGTGCGCACGTGACACCGTGCTTGTCTATTTAGTTAGTAAGCGATTGTTTACAACTTTATATGGCCAAATAAACTGCTATCCTTGCTTCGTATAGCTCTCTACTCATTTGCTATTGCAATCGATGCTTCGCCTTTCGGGCGAAACTGTGACTTTTTTACTTATAGCTCTACTCTTGTGGAAACTATGACACAAACATTCAAACTTTCTCAAAATTCCCATCACGTTTTGTTGCTGCCTGTTTTTGAAGCTGCTGAAGGCGCAAAAAAATGTCGCAGTTTCACCGAAAGGCGAAGCATCAATTGCGATAGCAAATTAGTAGAGAGATATACGGAGTAAGGATAGTAGTTTTATCAGCTGTATAAACTTGGACATGTAGCAGCACCAGCAACGCGCAGAACTGTTGTCGACGACGTCAGCGTTTTGCCCGCGTTCACACCGAACGCGCGCGGCGTTGGAGGTTGTTGGCCGTGCTTCTGGGGCCGGCTCGGAGATTTTCGACGAGATCAGAATGGGACACTCGTCAAGCAGCGTCTGAAGTCTTTACCACCGTCTCGCCTCGCAACGTTTTTATATAAATACGCATTTGGTGCCGCAGCTAAACGTCGCCTCCCCTCCCTCCCTCCCGTCCCCCCACGGCCTTTCGCGTGACGGAAGAAGTCACGTTTGCTCTCTATATATGGTGATTGTAAAGGAGAAGAGACGCTTAATTATGCAGCCTTTCATGGAGCACGGCGCAGAAAGCGCGCTTGCTCTCCGCCGTGCGTTCGCTCCCCGAGAAAGCGCGTGTCCCTCGCGCGCTTTCACTCGTACATACAGCATACGGCGCGCGACAATTTCATCGCCGTTGGACGTCATACGGAACCTCACGGCGACGGCAACGGCGAAACCGATGGCAGAAATCCGCTTTGAGTGTCCATATAATTGCTATCGCAATAAAAAGAAGAAAGCCTTTTGTGGGCGAACCTGTTGCGTCTGCGAAGTGTAATCACTCGGTGCTTATGTCCTCTGGCGCAGAAGGAGACCGCCACGCTGTACTTCTACGACCGGCCTGACACGGAGGGACCAAAGCGCAGCGACTACGACTTCCTCCAGTTCTCCACCGTTGAGGAGGCACTTGTGCTGAAGGTGAGTGTGTGGCAGCAGCAGCTTTCTCGAAAGACTGTCTGGCGCCGATGTAGCGATTATGACGTTGTGTCATGGGATCACGCACCGGTCGTTGCATGTGTGTAACATAGTAGCCAACGCAAGTAGTAGTAGTAGTAGAAAACTTTATTTTATGTTTTAAGAACGAAGTCCCAGAGGGTGGAGCCCTCAGTCCAGGGCCCCATTTGCTGCTGCTATCCGGCTGGCCCGGTCGATCAGGCATCGCTGGTCGTCGAAGGCTGTGCTGGAAAGAGCGGCTTCCCACTGGGATGGGGAGGGGTTGGGTATTCTAGGTAAGCCGGGTGGTTTGGAGCATTCCCACGTAGAATGGTAGAGGTTTGGGTGACCACCACAGAAAGGACATTTGTCGGGGTACTGGCTAGGGTAAAAAGTGTGGCGGAGAGCAAGGCTGGGGAACGTATTAGTTTGGAGCTGACGCCAAGCGGCTGCATCTGCACGGTTTAGCTTCACGTGTGGTGGGGGGAATGTTCTACGGGATAGTCTGTGGTGTTGTAGTATATGCGTGTATGTAAGTGGTATCGTTTCCACCTTGTCTGGGTTGGTTGTCTGGTTGGACCAACGCAAGTAGGTATCACGAAATAGTGGCACAGGCATCCGAGGGGTCTTGTTGCTTAGATATTTCATCTCTGCGTTCTAATTGTGCGGGCGTCTAGAGATTCTCCTGGGTCGACTGGAAAGCGACTGTATGTGTCTGGATGCTGTCGGCCGGGTCGTTAGATAATATCACCGCTGAGGCTGCCATCCGTGGCTGTTCGTACGGAGATGCAGGGAGAATGCCTGCAGGACGTGTAATCCAAAAGTATGCAGTGTTTCGGGCCTATCATCAAAGAAAAAAATACTCATAGGGACACATTGGCGTCCAAGTACGTTGACCTGACACCACTGCGGTCTAGAGTAAACATATCTTGTGAACACTGGGCTGGTATTTTATTGCGATAGCAATTATATGGACACTCAAAAGCAGATTTCTGCCGTCGGCGTCGCCGTCGCCGTCGCCGTGAGGTTCCGTATGACGTCAATGGAGATGAAATCGCCGCCGCGCGCCGAACGCTGTATGTGCGAGTGAAAGGGTGCGAGGGGCGCGCGCTTTCACGGGGAGTGAACGCACGGCGGAGAATAAACGCGCGTTCTGCGCCATGCTCGCTTAAGGGCTGCAGAAGTAGGCGTCTCTTTCCTCCTTTACAATCGCCATATATGTAGAGCAAACGCGCCTTCTTCCGACGCGCGAGACGCCGTGGGGGAGGGGGGAGGGAGAGGGAAGGGAGGCGACGTTTAGCTGCGGCACCAAGTGCCCATTTATATCAGAGGCTCCGGCAACAGTCACCAACGCCGCACGCATTTTGAGCGAACGCAAAACGCCGACGGCGTCGACGACAGTTCTGCGTGTTGCCGGTGCTGCTGCATGTCCAAGTTTATACAATTGATAAAGCTAATATCATTACTCCGTATAGCTCTCTACAAATTTGCTATCGCAATTGATGCTTCGCCTTTCAGGTGAAACTGCGACAACCTTTTTCAGCTGTCTATTCAAATTTTATTGCGATAGCAATTATATGGACACTTCAACCGGATTTCTGCCGTCGCCTTCGCCGTCGCCGTGAGGTTCCCGAGCGGAAGCGTGCGGGGACGCGCGCTATCACGGAGAGCGAACGCACTCAATCACCCATGCGCAAGCAAGGAAGCGGGAAGCCAGCGCCGGAAGGAGCGCGGGGGGGGGGGGGGGGGCGGTGCACTTCTACTCTGCCAACAACCGCGCTCGTCGCTCGCTCGCCCGCACAGTCTCTTATCTCCACACGGCTCTGACCTTTATGCGCCGTGCATTCACCGCTCAGTTTCCGTTGAAGCGATAGACCGCACGTACCTTCGCCCGCTGCGCTCGCTGCCAGTGTTTTTCAGTGTGATCTATTCATGTTTGTTTGTGCGCGCTCGCACCGCGCTTGTTCATTCAGTTAGTAATAGTCGGGCCACATTTTCCAACGCACGCTACACATGCAATGCTGCCCAGATCGACAGTGCAGCACTACAGGTGTGTCCCTTCGCACGCGCTGCCCACGGTAAGCGCTTCTCATCAACACCACCGTTTCACACGCGCCTTCTCATGGTCATCGAGTCTCTCTTAATGTCGGTCTACTTACGCCGCAGCACACCTGCTTAATTAATCAGCTCATGTTTACTACAATTCATATTGCTACCAAAGCCGCTCACCTTACTTCGTATGACATTGCTGTGTTGCTATCGCATTCCTTGCTTCGCCCTTAGGGAGAAACTGTGACATTTTTAAGTTCAAGTTTATCCAAATAGGAAGAGTACACAGGAAATATTGTATAAAACATCTGGATCTCTAGCTCAAGGCTAGTTGGGTTCCATGCTAGTCAGTATTCACAATCACAACAGTAATACGGCGAAGTGTAAACAAGTAATATGTGCATACATATGCATTTATAAACAAAAGGCAGGGTGCTTCTACTAATAGCTGCGAGAAACCCACAAAAAGGAATTTTGTACTGGAATTGACAAAACAGAGAAAGGCCCCAAGGAAATAAATACCCTAAACAGATAACAGTAGTGAATGAGAATGATACTTCAATGACAATGAAAAAATTCTGCCTTGTTTTACTTCTGATGGTAAGTTATTCCATAGGAGTGCTCTAGTGCTGTTTAAACTCCTCCGTCCATATACATTATTAATTTTTGCAAGAGAAAACTTCCCTGAAGTGCGCTGCGTGTATTGCTTCTGGAGCATAAAAAATCTGAACTCGACAGGCAGTTAATGGTTATGCTATTCTGAGTACTTATTGTCTTAAAATTCAGTAATAAATTCAGTGTATTTAAACTTGGAAACAGCGGCATTGATTTTGCATTGTAATCAGAAAAAGACATAAATCGTAATGCTCTTTTCTGATGAAGTACAATAGGATTTACATATGAAACATACGGGTGACCCCAAGATGCAATACAGTAGGTATGGAATATGGTAAAGTAAATTGCTCTCAGAGTGGCATTAATAACGGCATTTGTACAGAATAAAACAAGCTTTGCTGAATTTTTTGCAGAGCGATGCAACGTGAGGCTTCCAATGAAGGTTCATCGAGTGTGACACCCAAGTATTGAATAGAACTTACCCGCTCAAGTACAATATGGTTTAGAGGAAGCGAATTATATTCTCTTAGGGGTGCGTTCCATGAAGAAGTGAAGATAATATATTTATTTTTCTTGGTATTCAGAGTTAGCTTATTTGACGTAAGCCACTGCTTGACACTCAGTAGTTCAATATTAACCACTTGTAATGTTTTGTCCAAGGTGTCTAGCGCACAAAGTAAAACAGTGTCGTCTGCATACATTACAGCAGATAAGTTGTTTAAGGCATTGGGAAGATCGTTTACAAATAAAAAAAAAGAATATTGGCCCCAGTACTGAGCCCTGTGGGACACCTGTAACAATGTCAGAAACGACGGACTTGGTATCTTCAATGAGAACTAGTTGGTTTCTGTTATAGAGATAGCTGCGGAAAAATATAAGAGTTAGGCCTCGAAAGCCTAACTTATTTCTAACTTTTTAGCTTCTAACTGCTAACTTATTTAGCAGTGTGTCATGATTTACAGTGTAAAACGCTTTTCGCACGTCTAAAAAATGCCTAGGACAGTTTTTTCATTGTTCAAGTGGGAATTTATGTAGTCACACAAAGCTAATACTGCTCTATTTGTCGATCTTCTAGCTCAAAAACCATGCTGGCAATATGACAAAATAGATTGACGCTCTAGAAATGAAGTAATTCGTTTGGCGATATGTTTCTCAAAGACGGTATTTAGGCAACTTAAGAAGGAAATAGGAAGGCAGTTTTCTAACAAGTTATGGTCACCATTTTTGTAAATGGGAATAACCTCAGCGATCTTTTATAGGTCTGGGTAAGTAGCAGCACAGAAAGAGAGATTGAATATTTTTTCTATTGGCACGTTCATTATATCAATACATAGCTTTAAGGCCACTGTCGATATTCCATCATGCCCAGTAGAATGTTTGAATGGCATGCCATTAACTACAAACACTATCTCTTCCTCTGTATGTTTCACAAAACCAAATGACTTTGCCGTCATTTCCGGGTAAGTAATAGAAGAAAGAAGAGGTACATTATTAGATATTGCTTGACCAATCGTACATAAGTACGAATTAAATGACGTTACATAGGATTCCACAGATATTCCTAACACTTTCAAGTCTGGCATTGTATATTCTCTAACTGATGGCCTGACTACTGAGTTGATAATGCGCCATGTAGTCTCTGAATTACCAGAGTTACGGAGTATTAAATTTGTGTAATACTGTTTTACGAATACGTAAAACGCTAGTTACTATATTTTGAGTGGTACGAAATTTTTGTTCGTAGTATTTGTTACCTTTATGTGACTCTACATTAGTGTGCCAACAGTCTTTACCTTTAATTAATTTTAACATTTCTTTTGTGATCCAAGGAAAGAGAGGAGTGTTATAATATATTTTTTCTAAGGTGTTTGACGATTGCACTGATGCATCACACAACGCTTTGCTGAAGCTGCCAAATTGCTTATTTACATTTTAGGTGGATGTACAGTTAAAGAACAGTGACGCTCACGTAATACTGCATAGTTAACTCTATGAGAAACATGAGAATGGCCCTGAGAATGAGTGGAGAGAAGGAAAAAGATGCCGGTAGCAGAATGATCCGTTACAGCCGAATCATAAACATTACACAAGCTTGAATCGGTGTTAAAGTTGCACACGATATGGTCTATCAGTGTGGAAGTCATTGAAGTTATACGTGTTGGGGTTCTAATGACATTATGGAATCCCATAGAATCTTCTAATATTAAAATACTCACCACCATGTTCCTTTATAACATCAATTTTGAAGACTCCACATATTATTATTCGTTGATTTAAATTGGTTAAAATAAACTAATTAGTGTTCAAAATGTTGCATAAAAGTTGATTTCTTATTGCTTGAAGCACGATAAGTTACCGCTAGAACAAAGCATTGACAATTCACAACAAGCATATAAAATTCATTTGCGTATGAGTAAAAGTACTACTCCTTAATGACAGAGCCCGATATCGAATAGCTCACAAATAGTGCCACGCCACCTATTTACCGTACTTGGAGGAGTGGAAAAGAATGAATACCCGGGTGCAATTCGTCTGAACGAAGCCATGTTAGCAGTAACATCAAACAGGAAAGTATGCAATGCCAGAAAGGACGAAAGGCTTTAATATTTTTGTGCAAGCTGCGGACATTATAGTGAATTGAAGTGTAACAGGAGGAACTGTTGACGAAGTCGTTAGCAGAGTGGACTATGTTAGCTAGCTTAGTGTTAAAAAACTAACATGTAGGAGGGACGTGACGGCGGCTGTACGAGCCGTGCCGTCGTCCCCGATCATAAGGGCGAAGACGGCGAGCCGAGCAACGGCTGCGACGACCAGCGTGGCTGGCTTTTAGAACGACACTGCGCGTGCCGAGCTTGCGCCCCGAGCACGCGCTGCGCTTCTTTATTTTTCACTTCGACAGCCGGTGCCAAGGCACCGGCTGAGAGCGCCGACCAAAGCGCTCCGCGCTGCGGCGTTGGTGGGCGCTACAGGGCCCCCCGCCCAGACGTAACGGCGATAAATTAGGTGCCAGGAGCAAGCGCCAAAAGAGTCCGGGGTCAGTCCAGGTAGCGAGTCCGTTGGAGGCGAAGGGGACAAGCAAGTCCTTCCGGTGGACGAGGCTGCGAGTGGTGATGCGGACGCACGGTACACAGCACGCCGGCAATAGAAGGTTCACGCAGGCCAGGCGGAACGAACGGGGACCGGGCGCAGTCATTGGTGGGCACGACAAGCCGCACGCTCGATCGCCACGTGCGCGCAGATGCGCGAGCTCGGGTCGATGTGCCGTGTGACCGCGCTTGTCCGGTCTTGCCCGACCCGCGGTAGACGTCGTAAGCTGCAAGCTTTTGCGCGCGACACCGCCCGAGTCACGATAAGAGGGTCCGAGACGCGCGGGCCGCAGTCTCGGTCTTACCACGGTCAACGGCCTTGGACGTGAGTGGCGCTCGAGACGGGCAGGAAGGCGTCGTCGGACGACGCTCGATGACGGCACCGGTGAGAGTTGGCGAAAATGTGGGACAGCTGGAGCACGAGCAGCCGAGTCATGTTGACAGGCGAGCTCCAATGCGGGAACGACGCGAAGGACAAGTTGAGGTGGTGGGAACGAGACAGCATCACGGCTCGCGTCGCGAGATGATGGTGTCAGTTTTTCTGCCCTATCAGCGTCGCGCGACGATTGTTCCCAGCCTCCAACGTCCGACATGTCAGAGTAGTACCTAGAAGGGCTCAACGGCAAGGTGACCGAAGGAGAGGACGGGGAGCGCAGGGCAGGAAAGAAGGTCGCTGCTGTTGCTGCGTCGCTCTCACTGGCTGGCAGATGCAGTGGTGTAACGACAGCTGACACGGTCGGAGGCAGCGGAGTCGGCACGGGGCAAGGCTCGTACGCTGACTCGGAGGATCGCTCATCCGGCAGCGTCGACAAATCCGGTGAAGGGTTGGTAGAAGCCCGAACGGCAGGAGCGACGTCGTTGGTGCCAGACCCGATGGCGTGCGGCCCAGGAGCCGGTGTAGGGTCGGCGATGGCACCACTGTCGCGTGTCTTCGGTGGTGGGAAGCAAGGCGATGACGCGGCCGGTATCACGGTCGTGTCGAGAACATTGTGCGCGTACTCGCACAAAAGAGACCACTGGAGAGAGCCGGAGGCCGGGGACTGTGCGGTAGCGCATCGGGTGGTCGCCGAAACGGTATCGGGGCAAGTCGAGGGAGGACGGCTTGCCTGATGGTGGCTTACGGGCGTTGAAGGAGACGCGTCTGGTGCTGGCCGGGAAGGCATTGGCACAGAGTCGCGCACCGTGCGTTCAACCTCTGGAAGAGTATGGTAGGCAGCGCCGTAGAAGTCGAGGACAGACTGCTGCAGCTCGTCGTAGGGGCGCGGGCCAGGCGATGGAACGCCGAGGCGGAGCTGGACATTAAGTGGCAGGGCGTGAAATAGCACCTCGTACTTGAACTCCTGGAGCCAGATGGTATTCAGCTCCAGAGCAGCCTCAAATTGCGCGAACCAGACGCCGACGCAGCGGGACAAGAACGGCGGCAGAGGCGGGTCAAGCTGTGGCTCCGGCCAGGTGGCCATGGCAGCGTGTCGCTCGGTGGAACGCGCGTTCTCCCGGGTCACCAATGTACGTGGTGGTTAAAACTTATTTATTGTCCTTAAAATTGCTGCGAAGAGACTCCGGCTGGTCGGAGGTTCTTGGCTTGTGGTGGGGGGCCCTCAGTCCAGGGCTCCGCTTGCGGCTGCCGTTCTGCGGGCCCGGTCAATGAGACTTAGCTGATCGTCCAGGCTCTCGCTGGCCAGCAGCTCTTCCCATCGCTCCGCTGTGGGGTGTTGTATGGGGGGTACGGCAGTGATAGCCTGACATACCCACGTGACATGATATAAGGTTGCTTTATCTGAGCACCATGGGCAGCGAGAAGGGTATGCCGTAGGATGTATTTTACTGAGGATATGCAAATTGGGATACATGCCAGTTTGGATTTGTCTCCAACTGACCGATTCCTCTTTATTTAGTGTTCGGTGTGGTGGGGAATAGGTTTTCCCAAGTCCTCTATAGTGGTTTAGAATGGCCGAGTAGTCGCACGGGACGGGAACGGGTTCCTCAGGGGAGCATTTGGGGGGTGCTCGGCTCGTGTACCCTCGAGCTACCCTATCCGCCGCCTGGTTTCCCTCCAGCCCCATGTGACCCGGGGTCCATATTATCCGATGCCGTATTGGGTGTGTGTGTGTACTGAGATGCTCGCCAGTGTCTGTCGCGCTTAGGATGATACCGAGGGCAGGCTGGCTGATGCGCCCTTGTGGATAGTTACGGCAAGCCGCTTGGGAGTCCGTCAGAACTTTGAGCGATCGTCTATGTCTGTAGCCATGGGCAAGAGCGAGCGCAATAGCTGTTTCTTCGGCTTCGGTGATGTTGTGGCATCGTATGGAGGCGCTGGTCAGTTCTTGGAGTGTGTTGTCCAGAACTGTGGTTACTGCCTTGGTGTTCGTGCGGTCGTAGTTGGCAGCGTCAACATAGTAAGTGGGGTTCTTGTGCCCGTACTCTCGTTCGAGAGCTTCCACTCTGGCTTCCCGCCGTCCCTGATGTAGTCGGGGGTCCATATTACGGGGGATTCGGGCGACCTTATAGGTGGTGCGAAGGTGGTCTGGAATGGGCTTGCGGCGAGCTGCTTCATGGAGCTGGCCGGTATAACCGAGGCGTCGGAGTAATGCGCAGCCCGTTGGTGTTTGTGCAAGTCGCTGCAGTTGCGTGGCGAGCTGCGCTTCGCAAAGTTCTGCATAGGTGTTGTGCAGACCCAGTGCGAGGAGCTTGCTCGTGGGAGTGCCCTGGGGTAGCTTGAGTGCCGCCTTATAGGCCTTCCGGAGCATGGCTTCCACTTGGTCCTGTTCGCCTTTGGTAAGTCGTTGATAGGGCAAACTGTATGTTATCCTACTAACCACGACGTTGCGTATGAGTTTCAGGGTGTCCTCTTCGCGCATACCGTGGCGACGAGTGGCGACCCGGGATATCATTCGGGCAACCTGCAGCGTGGTAGTGCGGAGGATAGTGAGGGTGTGATTCACATGGCGGTTTGACTGGATCCACATTCCCAATATACGGATGGTGGTTTTCTCTGGGATTTGTTGGCCGGCGACAACGACGCGCAGGCTGTAGCCTGGGTCCTTCTGCGCCGATTGGGGGGGCTTGTGTTGCCAGATTCTCAGGAGCTCAGACTTCTCGGTTGCACAGGTCAGGCTTCGTGCCTGTACGTATTGTTCGACGCAGGTGGCTGCTTTCTGCAAGTTATGTTCTTTTTCTCCAAGGGACCCCCGCGTAGCCCAGATTGTGATGTCATCCGCGTACATTGCGTGATGGATGCCATCAATGCGATGGAGTTCGTGCGCAAGACCAACCATGGCTACGTTGAACAGTAGCGGGGAGATCACTGAGCCCTGTGGGGTGCCCTTGTTCGGAACCTTGATGATGTTTGAGCGGATTGAACCGAGACCGACCGTGGCGGTGCGGTCCGACAGGAATGCCTGAACATAACTGTAGGTGCGCTGTCCGCAGTGAAGGGCAGCGAGGCCGTCGAGAATGGCTTGATGGCTCACATTATCAAAGGCGCCCTTGATGTCCAAGGCCAGAATGATATTTTCTCCTTGCTTTGGGGCAGTGTCAATGACTTCTTCCTTTAGTTGAAGCAGTACATCCTGGGTTGAAAGATGTGCCCGGAACCCGTACATTGAATGCGGGAGAAGGTCATTGTCCTCGAGATAGTTTTGCAGGCGGCTAGTGATGACGCGTTCGAAGAGTTTGCCGAGGCAGGAAGTGAGTGATATTGGTCGAATGTTCTCGATCTGGAGCTTCCTACCCGGCTTCGGTATCATCATCACCTCTGCGTGCTTCCACTCGGGGGGGAGCGTGCCACATTGCCATTGGTCGTTTAGGAAGTTCGTGAGTTCTTGTACGGCGGTGTCGTTGAGATTCCTGATAAGAGAGTACGTGATTTTATCCGCCCCCGCTGCTGTGTTGCGGGTGCTGCTGCGAATGGCAGCATTAACTTCGTCCAACGTTATCGGTCGGTCCAGGGTGTGGTTTGCATAACCTTGATACCTCGCCCGATAGGGAGGCGGGTGATAATCACCATAGCATTTGCGCTGTACTTGAGCAAGCAGCTCGTCGTCCGTGCCTTCAAAGGCGTGTATGAGGCGCTGGACTGATTTGTTTGTCTCATTTTTTGTTCGAGTAGGATCAATCAAGGCTCGTAGAACGTGCCACGTGCGGGCCGTACCCAGTGAGCCTCGAAGCGAGTCGCTGAACTGGGCCCAGTTAATTCGTGCCAGTTGCTCAGCATACTGCTCAGCCTCGAGGGTGAGAGCTGCGATCTTGAGCTTGAGACGTCGGTTATGTTTTCGGGTCTTCCATCTGCGGATGAGGCTTCTTCTGGCTTCCCACAGATGCAGGAGATGGCCGTCCACTTCTGGGAGTTGAGGTGTTCTTTTCATGACGGTGGTGCAACGGTCCCAAATTTCTTTAATTTGCTCGCACCAGTCAGTGAGGTTTGCAAGGTTGCCAATTGAATTCTCGCTCTCGCGACGGAAGACGTCCCAGTTTGTGATGCGGGCTTGTCCAATGGAGCGACGCATCGCACTCTCCGTAATTTGTGTACGGAGAATGCAGTGGTCACTACCCAAGGATTCCTGTAAGTTGTCCCAATTATAGTTTGCACTACCACGGGCGAAGGTGAGATCGGGACAAGTGTCCCTGCATACGCTGTTGCCGATCCGGGTAGGGTTTGCTGGATCCGTAAGCAGTTCGAGTTGGAATTTTTCGGTGGCAGCTGCAAGTTGTTTGCCTTTGACATCCGAACGATTGTATCCCCAGCGTTCGTCGAGAGCGTTGAAGTCCTCGAGGAGTACGAGTTCCTTCCCCTGGGCTAATTTGCAGGCACCCTGAACGAGAGCGTGGAAGTCGGTGGATTTTTGTTTCGGGGGACTATATACATTGACGATTATGATGCTTCGCCTCTCGGCCTTCTTTTTGCGCCTGAGAAGTAGCTCCACTATCACATGGTTGATGTTGGTGTCTGGGATGTTGTCAAGACCAATTGCAGTTAATGCTTTGTTAATCAGGACGGCCGCTCTGCCTTCTGTCGGGCTATCATGGGCCTCATAGCCTGGGAGTATGGGTGATGTGCCAGGTTCCTGTAGCGCTATGACATCTGGTTGAGCAAGGTGTGTGTTAATGTATTGTTGGAGGAGGCTCCGCTTTTTGCGGAAGCCGCGGCAGTTCCATTGCCAGATTTCTAATGGTTCGCCAATGGGTGGGGTTGTACTGCCCATGGTTAATTCGTGTTGTGGGAAGGTGTGGTTGTCGGAGTGTTGGCTTGCGAGGCCGATGTGAGGCCGAGATCAGCGTGTGTCAACGCCGGTGTAGAGTAGTGTTCAGGGGCAAGCGATTCCAAGCTTACTCTGAGAGGGACTTGGTCTTCCGTGGTGCGGGAGCTGCGGGTGGCCCTCTTCCTTCGTATATTACCACCTGTTTCGGCAATTTGGGTGTCGAGGCGTGTCTCGAGGGTGTCAAGGCGGGCTCCGAACTGTGTGAGGTGTTGTGTGAAGACGATACTGAGTTGTTGGGAGAGCGCAGACAGCATTTCGCGTATCTCTTCGCGTGTGACTGCGGAGTCCGTCGGGGTGGGAAGCGAGGGCGGAATCTTAGGGGTTGCCTGTCTGTTGGGGTTGTTTTGTGAGTGGCATTCGGTGGATTCCGGTGGCGATCCAATGCGCGCTATTAGGGCGTGGAGCTGAGCGCTGTCCTTAGCTTGACGCGCCTTGACGGCAGCCAGCTCCTGTTTGAGCTTGAAATTTTCTGCGAGAAGGTGTTCGTACGCGGGGGACTGAGTGTTGGGCGGAACGATGGGTGTCGCCCCTACTGCTGGCCAGCTCACCTTGGTATCGGTGCCGGTTGAAGAAGTGGAATTGTGCTTCTCGGCAGACTTGCGAGAGGCCTGCTGGGGCTGTTGGCATGTGGCTTGCTGCTGTTGCCCTTTGGTCTTCCGGTCCTGGTTCTGCGGCTGTTGCTGCTGGCCAGGTCCTGCAGGGGGTAGAGGAGGGAAAGACTGCGACCGCGAGTGAGAGAGGCTGCGCGAAGTCTCTCCCTCCTTGCTGAACGACCTGCGTTTGGGATTGGGTGGGTTGCGCTGAGGGTTGCGCCCACGGGGTTGGGTGGGTGGGGTGGGCCGCGGCCGCAGGGTCTTCAGTCTCTATGGGCACTCTTTGGCGCCCGTCAGGTGGCCTTCCCCACATACTTGGCATTTGGGAGCACAGGGGTGACCATCCACAGGGTCGAGGGTACCGCACTGCCGACACACTCGAGCGTTCGGCGTAGGACACACGTCTGATCGGTTGTAGGCAGACTTGGCAGGCTTGCCGCGTCGGCTTGTAAGGGTGGCAGGCTACCTCCCCCCCGTAATACAGAACATAGCGGGGGATGAGGGGGCCCTTGAAGGTGATCAAAGCGGATTTAGTAGCACCAAGCATCCGCGCACTGTGCACTCTCACCCCCTGCGTGCGCACGCGGAGGTTGGCAGTGAGTTCTTCAGGAGTAGTGCCGGGGTCTATGCCATGGATGACTCCTTGCAACGTGTCTTCGGGGGCCACCACGTAAGTGTTGAATTCGTGGGTATTCCCCCCCAGTGTCAGGGTGGTGATCCGGCGGAGAACTTGGGCGGTGTCAACATGTGGCGTGCTGGCAATAATAATGTTCGATCCGGGGCGGGTGCGGATGATGAAGTGGTCACCTGTGCAATGTTGTTGAGAATCGCCCGCCACCACAATGGCACGGGAGATTTGGTGTGTCGTGAAGTTCCGAATGGCCAGACCGTTTTTCGGCTGCATGATGATTTTTAGGTCTGTGCGTGGGAGCGGCGGCAGCTTCCGTCGTAACTGGCGCGGCTCCTTCACAGGTTGTGTTGTTCGCGCCGACGCAGCGCAGGCCGCGTCTTTCGACGCAGCGGGAGCGTTCTCCGCCGAGGCAGCCCCGGCGACGGTGTGGCTGGGAGGAACGCTTGCAGGACCGGCTGACTGCATTGTTTCCGCCCGAGCTTGGTCGAACTTTTTCTGGCGTTGGCGTTGACGACGGGAAATCGCCAGTTTCCAGTTCGCATCGGTGTCAGTCACCGGCCCCCACGGTGCAGACGAGATGGGCTGAAGTACTGGGACCTCGTCGTCGCTTGCCGAGGTGAGCTCGTCGAGGTCGAGGATGTCCGTGGGGCCCAGGGGCTCGGAGGGGTTGACCGCAGGTTGCAGGCATGGGGTGGTGGTCGTGCCGGCAATCAGCGTGATGGGAGCGTCCATATTGGTGGTGGAGGGTGCCGCGTCGCCAGACCTGGTGGCCCGTACTCGCCGACGCGAACTAGGTCCACCCTTATGCCTAGCGGGCCAACGCCCGCTTCGGATCTTCTCGAGCCGATAAAAAAATAAAAAAAATGTCCTACCGGCTCGGGAAAGATGTCCGGGTGTTCCGGATCGTGAGTTCTTGGTGGTCCGATGCAATGTCGGTGACGATCTCGAGGTAATCCGGTCAGTGAGAGCACATGTTCGGCGGAGCTCAAGCGATGCACATCCGCTCACTCCGAACGCTCTAGGGGATCCCTCACCAATGTAGGAGTCGTTCCAGAAGCCAGCCACGCTGGTCGTCGCAGCCGTTGCTCGGCTCGCCGCCTTCGCCCTTTTGATCAGGGACGACGGCACGGCTCGTACGGCCGCCGTCACGTCCCTCCTACAAACAAATAAGTGATAGCTCCTTATCATTGCGAATATTGACAACACTTACATACTCAGCCTTTCGGGCATGAATTCTTCCGTTTACAAGCGAGACAAATTTCTAGTTGTTTGCCCTTTTCATGGAGATAGCTTTTCCTAACAGTGTCTTCATTTCAGGGCATAGATGCTCGTTAAAGTATACATTCACTGAGCCATTGTATCCAAAATTCTGGGGGCTTAGTTTTTTCTTCTTGCTTCGTTTAATTATGCGGTCTCGAATAGAACGAGACATGCACTTGACCACAACATTTGACCGATTTTTATATTTACTAGAAACACGATGAATCACATCAAAGTCTGTTTTAGAAATGGAAATTTCATGCTTTTGACAAGACGATGTCAATAATTCGATGATGTTTTCGTTTTGTTTTGTGAAACGTTATTGTGAAAAGACGCAAGTTGATTTACCTGCACGATTAGAAGAAAGCGATTAACGCTTGCCGATGCTTCCATTTGGCTGGACTGCTCCGTATTGACGAAGTTCGCATTTGTTACAGCCCTTTGATAGCTGATGGGTGGTGGCGTCCGTGACCTGGCGATCACAGCGCCATTCCATGACGCAAGAGCAGTCTGTAGCTACCATGGTGGCAGTCTTGAAGATGAAGGCAGAGACAGTTGATGCGATGAAACAGCCGGTCGTTTTTAACAGCGGAGCTGTTTAAACCGGGCGTAATGTGTCTGCTGAATCCAAAAATGTGGGCCGATCCTGGCGGCAGTGCAGAAAGGGTCCAAGCGCAATGGCCCACACCTCTGTGAACTAGTGAAGCTGAGCCTTGCTAAGCCTAGCTAAGCATGGTTAGGACCACTTAAGCTACAGTCAGCCATCGATAGACAATTGATAGACAATCAATAGCTAGTCGATAATTGATCAGTAATAAATAAATTCCGTGAAATGCTGGGGATGACTTGGTAGTCAGCCCAGCCCAAATACGTGGCCAAATCTTGCGGTAGCTAATCGATAATCGATCAATAATAAATAAATTCCAGAAAATGCTGGGGATGACTTGGTAGTGCTTAGCCTAGCCCAAAAGCCAGGACTAGCTAGGTGGCCATCAGCTCCGCTGTCTCTTTATCATTGCGCCTCCAGTGCAAGCTGCGCAAATTTTTTTTAGTTGAGAAGCTAGCAGCAATCGGCCCCGGAATCTGCACGATTAGAAGAAAGCGATTAACGCTTGCCGATGCTTCCAGTTGCCTGGACTGCTCCATACTGACCGTAGCGGTGACGCAAAAAAAAAAAAAAAATGTGGGGCCGCAACATTCATATAGGGATGGATTACCATCGAAGCTGTTTAGGCTGCACACATGGGCTCCATACATTATGAAATCATACATTGTTTTTTTTTTCATACGGGACCACACTACGCCGAAACCGAGATTTGTTGCCCGCTTCGCCCAGTGAAGCGCGATATTATCGCGGCTAGCTGTTCGCTTGCAAATGCGACTGGAAAAGACGTGACCACGGAAGCTATCGACAAACAGGCGAAATGCGAACAATAAATAATTCGGCAGAGGCACTTAATTAGGACTGCTTACGTGTTGGAATTCAAAAACATTGTAATCTTTTGATGAAACCTTTAGTCGGCCAGATGGCTGCGACGTGACGTGTACAGTCACGGACGCACTAGGCACACCTTTAGTCAGAACCGTGAAGCCCCCGTTGCGTCGGGGAAGCGCGCTCGTCTGGCAACCCATAAGCCGGGTTCGATTCCCACCCAGACCGAAATGTACAAAGTTTTCATTTCAAAGCCATTAATTTACTTTGCTTACAGGAACCCCCCTGAGAAATTTGACGTCAATCCTAAAACTTACTTGTTTTTATTGTTTGCGCCATCGGGCCATTCATGTCCAGGCGCCGTGATACGGACGTGTGTTTTGTGGCGATTTTTGTGAATAGCCCTGGAAGAGGACGGTGACACCAGGGCTGCTCAACTAACTCAGCGGAAGCTTGCGAAATAAGCGCGTCCTGTTTGTACAGCGTAGTACAATGTACACACGCTGCTTTTAATTATTTTACGGCAGCCATGAAGAGGTCAAACTAGGCAGCAAGGGTACTAACGTCCAGCTCGACGAAGGTGACCTTAGGGGGATGGTGCGACGTTTAGGTGATAACACTTTCTGCCGCAGGAAATGTTTCTCAACTTTCTGATATATTAGTGAAAAGTAACTCATTAACAGTGCCTCGTACTATCTTACACATGATGTAATTTATTCTCTTTTCGTTTAGAAGGAATAGTTAAATGATTATTATCGGACTTTTTCACTCTAGGGCAGCACGAATTGCACGTAAATGGGCTTGTACATGATTGTACAAGCACATTGTGCTTGCGCGATTGGTAGTCCTGCGGTGAAATTTGTGGACTAGCTGCGAAAACTTTATACGAGCGTCTAGTGAGAAATAATACTTTTGTATATGCACGTCCCTGGACTCGAAAGGTGAACCGCTTTGCATTGCATGGGGGCTTGTAAAATAAATCGTACTGCAGGTACGACGGCCACAATTTGTGCATGTGAATGGATGCAACCGCGCGAGTTATTTGGAGATCTCAGCCTCGTTGGAAACTGAAAGTGTAGGGCTTTTTGTTTTTCTTTTCTTGATGCCTCGCGCTAGACCCACATAATGACGAGCCGACATGCCTGTCGACATCCGGTCCCAGAATACGGCTTTCTCTCGCTTAAGCCTCCCGTCTCGATTTCGATGCTCACAACCGGTATGTTGCGAAACGATCTAGAATAGGTTTTGCCATAACTGAGGCATAATGCGAAGGAAGTCGCGACTGCCGTTGTTGTTTCTTTTATCGTTTGCATCGTCGGTGGCATTGTTTCACGACAGAGACTGCTGTCGCGAAGCATGGGTGTGCGTGGCGTGGTGCGCAAGAGGCGGGACCTCTTCCTCGTGGGCCAGACGAGAGTGCACGTGGACACCGTCGAGGGTCTCGGAGACTTCGTCGAGCTTGAGGTGGGTCAGTCTCCGTCGTGCTGCCATACTCAAAGAAGGCAACACGGACTAGAGTAGAAACATGTGAACTGGATGTTCGAGTGGAACAGCAATGCAAGGAAGGTATACCGTGTAGACAATATGCAAAATTTTAGATCGATTAACAATCACCATGCTTTATACACGGAGAATGCCAACAACGTAACCAAGAAATTGCAAGACGCATTCTGCTCAATAAGAAGAACACGTGCTTTCGTTTTTCTCCAAACGTAATGCCTTAAGTTCAAAAGAATACATTGTCCTAAACAGGAAATAGCGAAAAATCTTTCTCTCTAGCGTACGCTGCTGTGTTGTTTACTTTGATTCACTTCTCTTCTGTCCTTGTAATGGCGAGACCGCGTTTACGTGATTGTGAGCCATTGCTTTAAGGCAGTGTGAGCCCATTAGCGGTGCATCACTGCATGCTTCGCACCTCCTCAGGTTTCACCTTAGTGGTGCTGCATTTCGCTCAATGGGTCATTTGACACTTACACATAAAATTTAAGTCACCTCTCAAACCGAGCCTACGATTTAACTCGTGCTAACTGTAATAACTAATAAAAACTAAAACAGTAAGAAAGGCATCGATAATTTTTTTCTTTTAGTTTACCGATTTTGTCAGTTTTGCGAATATCTTGAGGGCATGAATGAAAATTCGGTGGTCAACAGTAAGTTGGAATTTTCTTTTCTTTCCAACCAATTTACCGCTGTGTATTGATAGAACCTCTGGCTTCAATGCATATCTGAAAAGGGGAATCACAGTTGACCCTGAGCTAAAGCCTGCTCCTAGTTTCAATCGCTGTTCAAGCCGATCTTGATCGTATAGCTAACTGGTGAGTACGTGACTAATGGCACTTAACCCAAACAAACCAACCATTGCAACGTCCCATTGGCCTTGAAGGTGTAATAATAAATAAAAATTTATTAATCAATTGGGATCTCGTACCTTGTGACACTTACTATAGGGAGCAACAAGACGATATTGTGTCCTGCCATGTGTTTATTTTTTTTAAATAAGGCACGTCCACTGGGCGGCACAGAGCTCCCCTCTGAAGTAGCACAAGCGAATTTGTGATTTGCACGCTAGATGTGTGGCAGTGTAAGGAAACCGTGCCGTGAATAATGAGCCTACGGTCATCTCCGAGTCTTTGTGGAGTCATTATAGCGCAGTGCAGCCTTCGCATTTGCATTTGTTGTCACCGGCGTTATGTGCTAAAATATTTATTTTAAAGAAGTAACATGTCACCAATCTCAGTGGCGGTGTATATATTTGTATTCGAGCGTTATATTTTATTTTTATTTCGATGTTGTACTCAGCTATAAGCGAATCACACTGCGTATTCGTTTGATAGATACCTGCTTATTTAAAAGCAGAATCGTCTGTCAGTGTGTGTCCGGTAACCGCCTACATGCCGCCCTCCGTATTGATAAGGGGTCAAAAAGCGCTAGGAGGCGGAACAGGGTGCGAAAAGCTAAATAAATTGTAGGAAAACAAACAAACAAACAAGGTAGAATACTATGTCTTACGTCTTGTCCTTCCAAGCACCATCAATATTAACCTGTCTATTGTCACTAGGACTAAGTAGAGGCTGTGGTATTGCGCTGCTGAGATCGAGGTCGGTGATTCGATGCTAGCCGCGGCGGTCGGATTTTGGTAGAGGCGATGTACAGAAGAACGCTGGGGGACTTCGATTTAGGTTCACATTAAAAAAAACCCAGGTGGTCAAAACTATTCCCGTATCACCAACTATGGTGTGCCTCATAATGACATCGTGGTTATGGCACGGAAGAATAAAAAAAACTTTTATTTTTAGAACTAAGTAGAATACTGTAGGTCCTATACCTAATCCGTCAAAGGAACGTCAAGATTTGGACTGTGTGTTCTCATTGCTTTGAGATATTTGCGTACAGTTGACAAGCTCTAAGTATGTTCATCTATCACCTTCTCTAAATATTATTTTGTACTTCAAATCTATTCGTATATATAGCACATTGTAATGTACGTTGTGCATCGCGTCCTTGTCTGGTCACCGATAGGTTGTGCTGGAAGAGAAGCAGACGACAGAAGACGGCCAGACCATTGCCAAGGGTCTTTGCGAGGAACTGGGCGTAGACACCGGTAGCCTCATCTCTGGCTCGTACATCGACATGCTGCCTCAACAGACTCTCTGGGAATAAAATTCACTTTGCAGTGAGCCACTGCTCTCTGTATAAGCTTACAACATTTCTGGTTTAACGGTGCCAATTTATAAGCGCGCCAATATGGAACGGCACCTTATAATGAAATGTCTGTACACTCTGATGTGCAGCCCGCCTACGCAAGGCTGGGCAATAGCGTAAAGGTGGCTGGACAACTATGCGCTTAGTGCATAACCCGCACACGAAGAGACAATAATCCTCGCGGACAAAGTTTGAGAGCGAAACGGAACACCAGGATCAACTTCAATGAGCAGCTTCAGTAAAGCTTGCGATAGAGCCTGGTGCGATTCATGGCTGAATGTGCTGCCAAGTTGAGCTGCGCACTGTGCGGCATGCGTGTGTGAAGCGCGCTTCCATGACACGAAAGTTATCACATGGTCGAAGACAGTAAGGAATGACGCATTTCAAATGGATGTCAGTGGTGGATGTGGGAACATGCCTTAGATTGCTCCATCAAAACGAAAGAAATGAAATAGCATTTTTGAAAACCGCGAATTAACAAGAAATCAGGAAAATGCACGTGACTTGAGCACAAATGTTAATGTTAAGTGAGGCTGTGTGGATTTGTTGCTTCCTTTTTCTTTGGCCCTGGTTTCCGTTATCGTCATTATACAAGTTGTCATTTCGCGCATCACCTTGTCTGTCTGTCTGACTACTGCAAGCACTGCACTACTGCAAGCACTACTGCAAGCACCTGACTACTGCAAGCATTGTTGGAGGCTTTTCTGTTGAGAACTTCACTCAAGAAACCCCGGAACAATGTCCCAGCGGCTTATTTTTTAGTTTCGTCGGGGTGCCGCCGGCAGCGATAGTGAAGGCTCTGTGCCACGCCCCCAGCTTTCGCTGCGTCATTGGGCAAGGCAACACCGTTTGCATCCGGCCATAGAGTAACCCGCTCCAACTTGTACTGCAGGTTTGTGCTCATTCTTCCTATTCTACGTACAGTCAACCACAAAAGTTTGCGGACCACGCGAGCGCGTGCCAGACTGCCTATCCGCGCCACCTAGCGGTACGCCACCTAGCGGCGACAGGGGCGCTCTCCCGGATATGAGCCCTCTTGGTACTCGCCTGCCTGTAATCTCTCGGTCCGCGACGACAGATCGCCGAGCGTTTAACCCATTGCGCCACAAACGCATTTGCAGAGAGCTACACAGACGCGCCTTATATATCTAACACTCCTCCGTGTACCCGCGCTCTTGCTCGGGGCGGTGCCGCCGCCTACGAGCAGAAAAGAGAAGTACTGCATTATGACACTAACGCGCACCGACAGTGAACGCTTCGGTGGTCTCAGCACTACGACGCCTCGATGCCAGCATTCGAAGGGACGCTGGCATCAAGAAGCACTACCAACGCCACCTAGGTGGCGTGGCCTCCGCAATTAGCTCTGAAAATGTTTCTGAAGTTGATCGCGGAGGCTGCAATTACGATGCGCTGTACGCGCTGATTTGACTCGGTGACGATTCAGTTACGTGCTTTGTCTTGCGCGTTCTATTAGTGTGTCAGTTACGTGCTTCGTCTTTAGCGTTGTGCTAGCGTGTGCAGCGTAGTGCAGCTTCCATATGCACGACGGTTGCTCATGGTCATCGACGTTGGTAGTCGTGATGGAGGAGACGTGCCACCAGGCGTCAGCGTGGGTGCATCAACGCCTAAGGGCGCTTTAGCCACAAAACAACAATAGACATTATATATCAATGTGCAATAAACATTACACTACTTCTGTGAAGACACGTTTCACTTTCGTGTTCTATACCGATTCCTATATAAGAGGGATCAACCACATGTTTTTTTTTATTCCTGTGCATGATATTGTTAGTTCGTTGTGTTGACGCAGAGCGCTGTCTGCGATAAGACCGCCACATATCTGGCTTGATAGCAGTATCGGAGCAATCACTGCAACCTTTGTCGACTAGTGTGCCAGTGGGTAGATAAGTTTCACGAAGCGCTGCGACGATTTTTTTACGCGACGTTTACTGGCGCACTTTGGTTGGCAGCATCTTGGTCCAATGAGTGTTGCTGCTTCTGCGTCTTGAGAGAAAGGGTAGGGAGGTGTTTCACTGTCATCAAAAATAAAGAAAAAGCGGATGCATAGAAAATTTTCTTTCACACATAGGCGCATCTTCGCATCAGTCGCTGAAAACGTAGTAGACTTGCTTCAGGCCACGTGGTGATTGCCTATTTGGAAAGATGCCGCTGCGTGTTCCACTTGACGAAAGAAGGCACATTGTGCGTTTATTTATAGAGGGAATACCTCAGCGCGAAATCTGCCGCCGAACCAACAGGAGCCGGACTGCCGTGAATAGGATTATTCAAGCTTTCCGCGACGATGACAGATTCACAGATATGGAGCGCAGTGGGCGTCCAAGGGCCACGACTGAGGAAGAGGACCGCCTGATTACGGCCGCCATCGTGGCTGATCCTTTTCAAAGTGCAGAGGATATCCGAGAAGCGCTCTCGCTCACGGTATCGTCTGAGACTGTAAGAAGAAGGCTGAGTGAGCTTGGCCTGCAGTCTTTCGTGGCAGCACAGAAGCCCTGCCTCTCAGACAGCCAGCTACAAGAACGACTCATGTTCGCTACAGCAATGAAAGATTGGACAACAGAGAAATGGGGCGATGTCATCTTTAGCGACGAGTCAACTTTTTCCACGCGCTGGGACCAACGGAAGCGGGTTTGGCGTCCACTAAACTGCAGGTGTGTTTACAGTGTATTGGCAGTTAATTCACGAAGCTAATTCTGCATCACAACATGTTTCACGTAAAATGAGCTTTTGGACATTACGAGATTTTTCTGTAGTGGTATTATGTTGAAAACATTAACGATTGTTTCATAGTACTACTTACTCTGAAGCTAATTAAAAGCTGCCAGTGGGTCTTTCAGTACTATCTAATGATGTTTGCACGTTTTCTATTGCAACTCTATAACAGCATTATAAAGTTCATACGCAAGAGGAATCACAACATCTTTAGACGCGCCGCTGGAACCCAATTGTATGCTATTTCTTGCAGATATCTGCCTAATTACACACAGAGTGTTCTATCCAGTGGACGGTGTTCCGTGAGCGTGTGGGGAGCAATCAGCAAAGATGGCCTTGGTCCCCTTGTGCGTCTGGAAGGGCCCTTCACTGCGTCACGGTACTGTGACGTCATCACTAGACACCTCGTTCCGTATGCGCTGGACGGTCCCTTCAGCGACGGCTGCTATTTTTTTCAACACGACCGCAGCCCGATCCATAAAGCACGTATCGTCCAGTCATTGCTAGAAGAACATGCTGTTTGCCAGCTTGAGTGGCCTCCATGTGGCGCCGACTTGAATCCCATAGAAAATGTCTGGGGCATGTTGAAGAAACGGCTGTCCACACGAGCCAACCGCGGCCGCACGGCCGATACGCTGTGGCAAGCGATCGCACAAGAATGGGAAAGCCTGCGCGGTCGACCGGAGATTACTGAATCTTTGTACGAGTCGATGCCCACACGCATCAATAAGGTGCTAGAAAACGGCGGACATTTCACTTCCTACTAGATCATTGAGAGACCTATGTTTCATGACACTTCTGTAAATGTCTTGTGAATAAATTCATCCCCTTCAGACACGAATTATGATGCACTGTCTGCAAATGCGTCAAATGCGCATGGCATCATTTCAAGACGCTCACTATTACATTCCAAGAAAGAAGACGAAGCAATGTGCTGTTTTGTGCGAGCTTAAGTAAAAAAAATTAATTAGCGTATAACTCATTATCTAATTATTCTGAAATCCGTCAGCTTCAATGCTTGCATAAAAAGAATCAGCTATTAGGCCCGAAACGCATGCACACTTGCTTTTTCGGTTGTATTCGTGTCGACCGGAGAAAAAAAATACTCTTGACGTTGGTCTTGGAACGCGGCACGTCGAACGATTGTCTAACATGGTAGTGTCTCCAGCAAAGTGATCATCTGCAGCAATACGCAGGACAATGAAGTTAACTGACCGCTAGTTGTCCTATCAGGAAGCGGACACGAATGTGCACACTGAGCTTTAGGTCATTTGAAGAAACACGTGGCGTGGGACGCGCCTCCGAAGTTCGAGTCCCCAAACGAGGACGCCGTGTCGCAAAGGGTTATAAAAAGAGTCATCGCACCCGATTATTTCTTATTTTTCTAAATGTAACCACTATAGCAGCGCGGTGGTTCGGGCTTTGCGCAGCAAAACCTGGGCGCAGGCGATCAAATCCCGGCCGCTACTGTCACTTAGCGATGGGGGAGGAACGGAAAAATTCTGCCTACTGACTAAGCATCTGTGTCCCATGGCTGCCTCACCGCTCACTCACGCACTCACGAAAAAAAAAAAAACAGCGTGGCTACGCGAAAATAGAACTGATAACAGCCGAAGAATACGCTGTCTGATTACTTGTACTGATATTCTGCTCTCAAAATATAAGCAAGTAGCCCTGGCTAACAAAGAGCGCGTCACGTTGAAAGAGATAGGTAGAAAATATTTGCGCACAGTGCGAAAATAGACAGGCCATAGATTTAAGGAGGGATGCGTCTTCAACGTAGCGCTGCTGTCGATCGCTGGTGACGTAGCGGAAGTGTCGCGAAGAGGCTCTTGGCCACGCGCTCGCGTGGTCCGCAAACTTTTGTGGTTGACTGTACAATACAAGTTTTAGGTTCCTAGGGGTGTTTACTTGCCCAAGTGCTCTATGCGTGTGTATTGCTGACTGCTTGGGCTACTACTGAGCGGTGACGTTGAATTGAATCCAGGCCCAGACGATAAAGTTTAGAAGAGCCTCCTTAGTGGCGAGAAGAATTCTTGAAAAGGTAGGCACACTCGCCGTCAAGCTTGGCTATATTGCTCAAATTGATTCTCGCCTTAATTCAATGGAATTCGAAGTGAAACGTCTTTCGTCATGCAGTCCACAACTTGATCACAATGAAAAGGTAGTTGGGCAAATGTCCTAGTGTTCTGTAGCAATGGGCTCTATGCTTGACGATCTAGAAAACAGGAGCAGGTGAAATAATGTGGGTATCTATGGACTGAACGATAGAATGAAGGAACCGGCGTCGCTAAGGAGGCAGGTAGTCGATGATGTATTCTGTGGTAAGACGGTAGTGTGGGTGTCTAGCTTAGTAAGAATCGATGGAGTCGGCGCTAAATAACCAAGCGCCAAAAGACCAGTTATTTTCGACTATTTGACTATAATGAGAAAAGAAACTTTCCAAACATGCGCATAAGCTAAAATACTCCTGCCTATCACTCAGTGATGATGGCTCTCGGGCAATGCGCGTAAAAAGAAAGCACGAACACGCTAAAGCTAAAAAAATATGAGGGTGGGCATTCATTGAAGGTTGCCTTTGATGAGCTGATTAGTGATGGAAAATTTTAGGCCATCATTTTGTGTAACTTGGCACCAAACCGACTCTAGGGTTGCAGGCACTGAAGCACACGAGTAGTGCGATACAAGCGGAAGTGACGTAATGGCATTGTGAAGCAGCTACGCAATCTTGTCTTGCTTGTAATAAACTGCCGTAGCATAATAAATAAAGTCGGTGAACTGGAAGGCATAATAAATAGTGTAGGTGCTGATGTCGTTATTGGAACCGAAGGTTGGCTTGGCCCTACAATAGCTGATCATGAGGTCTTTTCCAGTACTTTCAATGCATATTTCAATGACAGGTCTTCGCACGGCGGTGGTGTCTTTGTGCTCTTAAGCCAAATGCTTCACAGCTACGCACTTCGCATCGACCGCAACCCTAGAGTCGCTTTGGTGCCAAGTTACACAATATGATGGTCTAAAATTTACTGTAGGGGCCTTCTATCGCCCGCCGGCGTGTGATCCTAATATTCTAAACTAATTGCGTAAAATTACTCGCACCTTTTCTAAGGAGTGCATTATTTTTGGCAGTGATATTAATCTTCCTTAAGTTACGTGGACGAATGGCGATTGTGTGTTGAAACACAATATTAGAGCCTGTTATCAATTTAAAACTTTGATTTCAGAGTCTTTTGGTCTTTATTAGCATGTTTCCCAACAAACACGGGGTCCTATTCTCCTTCACTTGTTGTTTTTCAATGTCAGTAATTTTGTGTCTAACGTGAGTGTAATTCCTGGTATAAGTGATCATGATGTTGTTGCTACAGTGGCTGTTGTTTCTCCGCCCCCCAAAACTACCGAGGCGGAAGTTTTATTTGTCATTTCCAATAGCGACGTTCAAAAGGCTGATGCAGGACACCACACACTTGATTGTCATCTTTTGGCGCTGAGACCGGGTTGCCTGTGCTCTTTTGAGCACCACCGGTCTGTGAATTCGTCGGCGCGGGTTTTGCGTCACCTCGAGATATTGATCGCCTCGAGAAAAAAGCGCCTCCTTCACGCGCTTTTCTTCTTCTCGCTGTCTCCCTGGCCTCTTTCGCTGCCTGTCGTGCCGCCTCCAGCCGGCTTTCTTCTTCTAGCTGGGCAGCGTCCGTATGGCGAGCTGCGGTGCGGTGTGGTGAGATGAGGTGTGCCGTTGCGAACATGCACGACAACCATTTTAAGATTGGGGCTACTATCGTCTCCAACCGGTCTGCTTTCCCGGTAGCCACTTCATGCTTACATCTACATTCGATAACGGGAGTGGATCCAGTTGTTTTGTTGAGTAAAGCCACACTCCTGGTTTCGGTGGCACGCGCGCGCAGTTCGAAGGAGCAGATTTGGCTAAGTTCTGTCATTTTTGCGGTAATTAGGTGTTATTACTGCCCCGTACACAGCTTTAGGCTAACTTGTTGCATCTCTTTCGTTCCAAGTTTTATTTTTACGCCTTTTTATTTGTCCTACGGGCACTATCATCATCATCATCATCATCATCATCATCATCAGCCAACATTTATGTCCACTGCAGGACGAAGGCCTCTCCCTGCAATCTTCCATTAACCCTGTCTTGCGCTAGCTGATTCCAATTTGCGCCTGCAAATTTCCTGCAAATGGGGACGAATTGCAACAAATAATTGAGGACCTTAACCGAGAAAGTGTAAGAGTGGGGTTGAAGATTAATAATCAGAAGACAAATATAATGTTCAATAGCCTGTCACGGTAACAAGAATTCAGGATCGCCAGTCAGCCTCTAGAGTCTGTAAAGGAGTACGTTTATATAGGTCAATTACTCACAGGGACCCTGATCATGACAAGGAAATTTACAGAAGAATAAAATTGGGTTGGAGTGGATACGGTATGCATTACCAAATCTTCACTGGGAGCTTACCACTGTCGTTGAAAACAAAAGTATACAAGCATTGCATTCTAGCGGTCCCAACATATGGAGCAGAAACTTGGAGGTTAAAAAGGAATTTTGAGAACAACTTAAAGGGTCCCTGAAACGGTTCGGACAAATTTTGTAGACGGTTAGGATACAGCTACAGTAAAACATTCGCGTCACAATTTAAGAGAAGCTTCTCATATTAAAGGGTCCCTGAAACGGTTCGGTCAAATTTTGTAGACGCGTAGGGTGCAGCTACAGTAAAACATTCGCGTCACAATTTAAGTGAAGCGTCTCATATTAAGAGAGCTACGTACGATTACAAGTTACCCTCCTCCCTAGCCATGCATTTCCTCCTCAACTCGCTCGCCGAGTGATCGGGGATAAGCTCCGCCTGCGCTGGCTCTACGTCATGTTGTGACGTACGTTGTGTTGTCGTCTATTTCCGGTTGTCTTGGAGCCAGTGCGCGAAGGCTCGCCAACCTCTCCGCTAGCCGCCCGGCCGTCGATCCCCAGCGAGATCGATCAAGCAGCGTGCGTTGCGAGCGTTCTGTCGCAGTGCCAAGCGGGTCCGGTATTCCAGTAACAACAGGCGGGCTGGGTGTTTTGACGGATAGCCTGAGACGTAAGCTAAAGCCCCGCCATACCGTTGTGATGAAGGAGCTTCGTAGACGTATGTGAGCGGCCTGTTAGGCATGCATGGTTCAGCCATCTGGTGGCGCAGAGCTTAAACAGCCAAATACAGATCTAATATTCCTGTAACCAAGTGTAAAACATTTGAAACATATCAAAAGACAACGTGTTCAAGATTACGCTCCTGCCAAAAATTTGAGCCAGCAGCAAAGTAGAAAAAACTTGGTTACTGCTATATCAGCTCTGCGTTTGGTTGAGCTTTGTGCCGCCAGGTGGCTGCACCGTGCAAACCGTTCACGTTTGCCCCCTCCGTTCATCACGTAAAACGTGCTAAAACGGCCAGTACACTTACGCTCGCGTTCACCTGAATACCGGACAAGCTAAATTCTATTGTGGCAATCCTTCGACGTGATGTGACGGCCGCAAACGCGTAGATGGTGGCGCCGTTTGGATCAACGTTTATAGGCACCGGGCGCGGGATGAATTTGGACCGGTGGCGCCTTCATGCGGAGGCGCCGCGAATGTAATGGCATGTGGCGGCTGGGCCGCGCGCAGCAGGCGCTGCCGTGAAACCAAGTCTGATCAAACATGTTGCGTTTTTGGGTGCACAAACAGTTACTGAAACGTGACTGAAGCTGGTTAGGCCATTCAATTTAAGCATTGTTCATCGCGGCATCGCATTTTTCAGGCGGAAAGTCTGTATACGTGCGGTCTGTATGCAACAGCGCGTTCAGTGCTCAGCAATTGAAACGCGATACTCGAATCGCATGGTCGCCAGCGCTTTTTTCACTCACTGTAAGCGCTGGGGACACCGAACTGATGCCTTGTGGTGCAGAGTGAAAGCGAGAACCTTCGTAACGCATTATGACTGCATTTGGTCCCACGGCGCTCACCTGTGGCACGAAAAAAAGAAACGGAGGCAGCCGCGCGCTGCCAGCGCTTCAATCGCTGGGCACTGTACATTTCTGACGCTGATTTGCTATGATGTAGTTGTTCTAACGTTAATAAAAGAGCCGTTCATACGCAAGAGCTTCGTGTCCCACTTGCCTGTCTTCGCCTCCGCAGTGTAACGGCTCCGGAGCTTGGGCACCGAAGGCGAACTCTCAGATTTGTAGTCATTTTGCCGTATTATCAGTGTATCAGTCTTCCTTTAATGTACATTTTCGTTCCTAGCAATTCCCAACTCTGGTTGCGTCCGGCACATGACTGTGCTGTGCATCGACGGCGAACGCCAACGCAGTGGCGTGTTCACACTCACCGCCACCGACGGCTCCCGTCGCGCTAAGCTACTTAAAATGGGCCTTGACTGAAGATAAGGCTAGTTTATAAGCAATTAAGAATGGGGAAGCATTGAAAAGATAAAATAACTACAACAGACAGACAGCGGGAACTTACTGACACATGTGCGATCGGTGAAGCAGCTCAAGAAACGTAATAAGGAAGACGTACGTCTCCTTTTTTTTTCTGTCCATAATTTTTGTGTCATTCGCATATTTGCATGATTAAATGCGCGGTAATGTTAAAGCGCAAAGCAAAATAACATTTGGAATATAACTGCTGGAGTTCCACGTCTTAGCTTGCCGCGGTGAGCTCCGTTCGCGTGGTGCATTTGCATCGCTATTTGCGCTCGTTTTCTGCTTTATGTACTACCTGATGCCACGAATGTGATTTGCCTCGTACAAGTGACGACCTTTTTCAAAAGCACACACACGAAAATGCGTTTTCCGGTGCGTCAGCCCTTAAAACTCGCTGTGCCAAATCACTGGAAGCGCCGAGCGCCTTCTTCCCGTCGTCTGCTTCACACGCCAGTGCTTTGACAGCTGCCGTTCGCGGCGCTGTTCGCCAGCATATCGCCGGCGCACCGCTGGCGCCTTACGACGGCCGCCCGGTGCCTATAGAACCTGCTTCAGTTGCCAAACTCTCCGCCTCCGCTGTACTCCCGAAGCGGCGCAAGAACGACTTCCGGTACAGGTGGCGCGACCGCAGCAACAGGCTCTATGTAGCAGACTACAGAATACGAGCGAAGGCGGCGGCTCACTTGCAGTTGCGACTATCCGCGCGCAAATATTGAATTGCCTAGCCAACCAATAATTTACCCCCTTAGGCAGTCGTACAGTTAATGTCTCAGGACTGTTCGGCACTTGTAATGGGAGCTCGGTTGGCGCAGGCTCGCGTCAAGTGCAAGGCGACAAGGGTCAACGTTGCTCACTGCAACGTTTATTGGCTCACTGATTAAACGCACCTTGCGACCGCTTGCGACGACAAAAAGAGTAGCTTTGACGCAGGTTCTATAAACGTTGACTTTGACTGACCGTTTTCTTGGCCAGCAGAGAAAACTGAAAGGTTTTCGTTGGTTGGGAGGCAAATGCGCTATTGCAGAATTTCGTCGGAGGCGCGCTCGGCGTGCAGTCTCGTGTGCCCGTGTTTATTATTATTATTTTTTACTTGCATTTCTGGCGGCGAGACCCTATATGATTATGAAAATTGCAATCCAGATTAGATTATGGTTGACGCGTTCAGCTTAAGAAACGGCGGAGATACTAGGAAACACCGCTGCACATTGATTATTCAGGTCGCGAATGCAACGGAGTGCATTTCATGAATTTTAAGCTCGCAGGCACATCATAGTATAATAACATGTATAGGATTCGGCTCTCAGCTCTTATGATACTATAATTCGTACTGAGGGCCGAATCTTTTATAACAAGCCTTAATAATTCATAAAGAGGAAAAATAGCTCTTAATTTTGTTTCATTTGTTATTGCCACTCTTCGAATCACACTTACAGGAATAACAGTTTTTACTTTCCTTATTTAAAAAATTCATTGAACATTACAATGTCGCCTTATGTTTTTGATTGTGCATTTTGTAATATCCTTGAATTTTTAACTATATTTTCGTGTGCGTTGTGTATTTTTACCTTGTAGTATGCTCTACTTTTAAAATATGTTCTTGTTGAGGTATATTTCTTTTTTTTTGCCCCTCCCTTGAATTATTATTCACATATAGCTTGAAAGTATTAAAAATCAATACTTACGTTGTCAGCCTTCTCTCGCTTAATGCATTGGAAATGGCTTGTAAGCCATCATAAAAGAATATATAAAAAAGTGATCAGCTAATGGTTTTATCCTTGCAGAGCACAATAGTTAGTGTATCAAAAGCAGAAGAATTGCATATTTAATTAAACAGTTTTGCAGGGTTATTTACAATATTCACAAGATCTTGAATGGTTTTGAGGTTTAGAGCAAACGAGCCTTTTTTCTGGCATTCTTGACTTGCTCACTGATTTGGCTTCTTTCCGCAAGGTGCCTAGTGTAAAAATGCATGCGCATTATCAAGTAAAACTTGATTATCTTTACTGTAAATTCTTCGGAATGCATATCACAGCCTAGTTGCACAAGTGACCGATTAGATAGCAGGTCTACAATAGACCAAAAGAGACTGCCAAAAACCTTTCCAGTTTTTGTTTCTTTTTCTATGACGGGTTCGATATCTGCCAGCAGCTTTACAAGTGGTTGGGAAGGGTGCTTCAAAGCGCCAGGGACAAACGACCTCTTTTCAGTTAAAGCAGCTGCTGGAGGCACACAGTGCACGTCCGTGGTAGTAGCTTGGCACTGCATACATGTGGAAAACTTCAAAGCTTTCTTGGCTACATAGCCTGCAAGGTAATATAGTACAGCGTCTTGAGCAGATGGATGGTTGTAGTCATGTTCTGGAACACGCACAGCACATTTTTGAAGGGTGATAGATTTCAAAAGGCTGTCAAGTTTCTCATTTCTATCTTGTTTTTCGACCAGGGCTGACATCTTCTTCTTGCTTAGAGTCTTCTCCAGTGATATAAGGACAGGATCCGCAGCCCCCGAGCAATTTCCTCTCGTTGCCATCTTTAGCGGAGTGTGCAAGCTAAGGAGCCGAAACACTTGGCTGAAGCCGGTGATTTTCGGGTGATCTTCATCACCCCCAAAGTTTCGCACAACGCCAAAGAAGCGCTGAAACATAAAACAAGCTAGCATAAATGAGTGTTCCACACAAATAATTTATGAACATTGTTCGCATTTAAAATATTTTTAAGAAATGTGGTACCTCAAGTGGGTCCTGATTTAGTTTGGCAGTGAGCACATACGACACTCCTTCGCTGTGGAGAAGCTGGATGATGTCAAGGACCGACAGTAGTGTGACACGCAAAGACTCGGCTGTCATCTGGGAAGTGAACATTTTTCTATTGTTGTCTCTGCAATGCCTTTATGTTGCATTGAGCATCTGAAGAAACTCCTTTATCACCTACACCAAAGAAAAACAGCATGTAAACAATTATGTTATGCAGTATACATACCAATATCATGCAAGTCAAGCTATCCCAGTAGGACTACTTTTTCACACCACAGCATTCTACCGCGTTGTAATAACATTTCTTACTTGGATTTTCGGAGAGTCTTTTCGAATACCCTCAACTGGTATTCGTGCATTCAGGGCGTCGAACAAGTCGTTGATCAGTAGGGTGAATTTCTCCGTGCCTTGGGTATCCTGAAAACCAGGTGTCTTTTGCTCCCTGTAGATGTTCATGCCGATAGCAACACTTCTGCTGAAAAGCTGAAATGCGAAGAGGGGCATTGCAACTTAGTGGGCCTTCAAATGCAAAGTCACATGCAATTCAGCATGCGCGCTCTTTTTTTAAAACTGTGAAAGCAAATGACAATGTATTGTGCTTATGTACCATAATCGAAAAAAGAAAAATTAAATACATACTTGCGTCGCAAGTTTGACATTCATTTTTTTCAGGTTGCTTGGATTAACATGACATGTTGTCAGCTTGGGCACATCTTTCAGTTGTCTGTCCTCCTCTGTCTTGTAAAGTAACTTGTAGTCGTTGAAGTTGACTTTGTGTGTGCCAGCCTGAGAAGGAATAAAAATGTTGAGAATCAACAAAGGAGGGCTCACACCATTTCTTAAATGTTATATCTTATATCCACACATAATGAATATACTACAGACAAGACTCAAGAGCTGCCTGTTGGTATGATTACCTTTATAGTAAAATACAAGTGAACACTTACCATGCCATAGGTGTGGGTCAGCAGATGGTTCCGGATGCATTTTATCACATGTGGGACGTCGCATAAGAAGTGCAAGTATTGTCCTTTTTTAGTGACGGGTGCTGGATCTTCTTTGTAGCGTGGTAGAGCTTTCCACTGATTCCTAGGTGTGTCCACATGGAGCGATTGTTTCCTGCACCATCTGATACAACTGCTATAATTGAAGCTCCGTGACGCTCTAATTGAAGGACTGACTCCAATACCATTTTTGAAAGCACAATACCAGGTGCTGCACTTCTAGTTGCAAAAGAGGCGACAGGCTGAACCCAGGATTCAAAAAGAGGAACAAACATCACAACAGGCGCATGATCTGCCAATCTTCCACTTTCATCAGGTGCTGTTCCAGCAAAGTTCACAAAGCCATCAAAGCTGTATGTCGATGGGTTGAATTCCACGACCTGTCTAAGCTTAATTTCATCAATTAATATGGTCCCATAGTTGGACGTACCTCCTTTTTCTTTAAAATAGGCTTGAATGCTCTCCAGTGCAACTTTGTTAAAGCCATATTCACAAGGCATTCCAGAAAGAATTTGGTTAAGTCGACTACATGTTGGCAACGCCAAGAGTTTCATGGCCCTGATAAGCCTGTATGCCTTTGGGCTCGCGATCCTTAAGAGCAGGCACTTCATCATCCATGCTGTGCTGTAGCGTGCGCCTTGAGGAGCTTTCGCCTTCGCTTGCTTTAGAGAACTTTCAATGGCAACTTGTTGAATAGGTGGTAACCCACTCAGTGCTTCTTTGAGGTTGTAGTCGGATTCTGATTCCAGCTTTTTTTTAGCTCTTTCACATTGTTCAAAAGTTTACTTCGTCGACACGCTGCTCGCACGGCTCTTTTTTGAAAAATGTTCAGTTTCTGCTGCTGCTGCCTTTGCCTACGACCTTTCTGGCCCACCTGTCTGGTCATCCTAAGTTTAAGCTTCGAGCAACGGCTGCAATTTGAGCTCTGTGTTAGTACTTCACAGCAGCTGCTTCTTCCTTCATACAGCAGCCCTCCTGCGCATACTTTTTCACAGCCCTGGCACACGTGCAGTGTGTCAACATGCGCGAGCAGATCTGTCAGCTGTGACACGGCGATGACAACAGCTTTAAAGGATTTAGCCACACGACCATTAGCACTCACACTCACTGACATATCTTGAGCGACTATGACGCATTTTTCAATAACCAGGGTGCTTTGTTCAGCCTTAATCGCGTAAAAGGCAACAAAACTACCCCTCTCGTCACAATCGACAATTCTACGCCAACTCGTAGACGGCGAGAAAGCGTCTTCAATATCCTTCAAAGTGAGAACACCGCCATTCAAAGTCAAGTCAAAATTTCCTGCACAATCTTGCGGTTCACAGCTTGACTGATTCGAAGATCTCTCTAGCACAAGCTTGTCCCGATCTGGCGTCTTCCTTTTTTTCGTTGGCGCCTTTGAAAGATACGATGGTAGGTTGGGGAAAACTTTGGGCACACTCCCTTGCACAAGACTCCACTTACCCCTATCGATTTCGACCTTTTGCCCGTTGACAACGTGGGTGTACGTCTTCAAGATGTCCTGGCAGTGGAAGTGCACATCGCACACTCGCGATTTGTCTGACAGCCTTTTGTCCAGACGTGGAATGGCCCGATCCCACGCAGCGCGGAGAGCCGGATCACGCGGGGCCCAGAAGAAATGCCTCGATGTTTTGTTTGTCTTATAGCCGCTTGTGCAGCCGGGCACACAACACGTCGGCATTGCGGACGCGCAAACATCCACACTCGGTTAAGCACGTGTGCGCTTTCTGTGTGTGTACAGCAAAAATCCACACGACACAGCCAAACACGACGTACGCCTCCACTTGTTTGCCCACGCCTGATGAAACTTGCTCGAGCCTGGTGTGACTACAGCGCCACTCGCCGCCGCTGCTTGCGGCGGCGCCGCGCAACAGCGACGAGTTTGAAAACTGAAAGAAGTTCTATAAACGTTGGTTTAGGTACCGTCAGTCCAATGCGCTGCTGCCACTGCACTCGTCTGCTGCCTTGCAGCGGGGCACGATGTCGCAGCTTGATATGTCGCCGATCGCTACGTTTGCAGCCCACAACGCAAGGGCGAACCATGGTGCTTGCGAAAAGAAAGAACAAGACCTACACTCGTCTCTCGTCAACAGCTCTCGTCAACACGGAGCACGTTGTAACACAGGCAGACGACACCTGCTGTGGGCCGGAAGTGCTTTTTGTGTAGTGGTACATGTCCTTCTGCATTCTCTTTCTGTTACTTTCTTTTTATAGAAACAAATTAAGTAACATCCTAACTATTACGAACAACATTTGCTCACCATAATGTTGGAAAAATTATCGATGACGCGCCCTGGGCAGCCAATTGGATAGCTGACCCAGTGACGTATTCTGGGCAATACACGTCATCTGGGTAAAAAAAAAAAAAATCAGCCGCTTGGCATGCTGCAATCGGCAGCGATGTGCATTTTTAAAACCTTATAACAAATTACACGCTTTACGTGTAGTGCTTAGATGCGTCAATTAATGATCAGAAGGACCTACTCTAACGACTCAGTACGTTTGTACACAATCGTCAAAATCGTTTCAGGGTCCCTTTAAGAGAGCTACGGACGATTACAAGTTGCCCTCCTCCCTAGCCATGCAATTCCTCCTCAACTCGTTCGCCGAGTGATCGGGGCTAAGGTCCGCCTTCGCTGGCTCTACCTCATGTTGTGACGTACGTTGTCGTCTACTTCCGGTTGTCTTGGAGCCAGCGCGCAAAGGCTCTCCAACCTCTCCGCTAGTCGCCCGGCCGTCGAACCCCTCCGAGAGCGATCAAGCAGCGTGCGTTGCGAGCGTTCTGTGGCAGCGGCGAGCGTGTCCGGTATTCCCGGAACCACAGGCGGGCTGGTTGTTTTGACGGATAGCCAGAGGCGTAAACTAAAGCCCCTCCATACCGTTGTGGTGAAGGAGCTTCGTAGACGTACGTGAGCGGCCTGATGATGATGATGATGATCATTTATTGGCATCCCCTTTGAAACGGGGCATCGACAAATAGTCACCTAGCCTGCTTGATTTAATCAGGTATACTATACACGTTCTTTATCTAGCATTTTTGTATACCTTTCATTATTATTTTTCTTTTTCAAAAATTTACCTTGTGCCGCTGCCTATGATTTTAAGAGATCAGGTCGTATCCATCTTTTCCCTGCTTTTTTGCCACCAGTACTCCAATCGTCTCTTGCTGATCTCTACGGCTGATCTGTTTATGTTTCCTTCCACTTTGAAACCAAGCGCTTCTGGGAGTTGCACGTTACCTACGGTTCTCGCTGGGTGGATCCCGTCGCATTCGATCAGGATGTGCTGAGTGGTTTCTGGGTCTTTACTGCAGCATGCACATGTCTCATCTAGTTCCGAATATTTGTTCCGATATGTTTTCGTCCTTAGGAAACCGGCTCGAGCCTCAAATAGCAAGGCACTGCCCTTTGTGTTATCTTACAGATTTTCCCTTCTAATTTCTTTCTTATCATTCTTGTAAATCTCCATTGTCCTTTTTGTTTCCATTCTTTGCATCCAATTCACGGTGTCTATTTCTCTCACTTTCTTTCTGATGACTCCTGGTTGTCTATTTGCAGTTTCGATTATCCTGTACTTGGTTGCCAACTTCCTTGACCTCTTCCTCCATTCTGTGTCTACGCTTTTCATGTAGAGATACTTGTGCACTTTAGCCGCCCATTTATTTTCATCCATGTTCCTGAGCCTTTCTTTAAAACTAATTTTGCTCTGTGCTTCTCTGACTTCAAAAGAGGCCCAACCCATGTCACCCTGCACTGCCTCATTTGTGGTATTACCGTGGGCTCCCAAAGCCAACCGGCCTACTGATCTTTGGTTAACTTCCAAACCCGCCAATATATCCGATTTTAAGCATATAATGGCATTTGCGAATGTTAGCGCTGGCACCATTACTCCTTTCCAGATTCCACGCACCACCTCATACTTATTGTGGCCCCACAGTGCTCTGTGTTTCATTATTGCTGCATTCCGCTTCCCCTTTATTTTCAGATTATCTTGGTGGTTGTTTGAGTAATACTTTCCTTCGTTTATGTGTACGCCGAGGTACTTATATTGCTTCACTATGGGTATTACTTGCTGTTTAATTGACACCACGAAGTTACTCGTGTGTTCATTAAAGATCATAATTCCTGATTTCTCTGTGCTAAACTTAAGGCCTAGATTTGTCGCTGCATTCCCACAGATATTCGCAAGTATCTGTAAATCTTTTTTTATTGTCCGCTAGTAGCACAATGTCGTCTGCGTACATTAGTCCGGGGACCTTCTGTTGCACCATTTGTCCATTACGCATGCAGGATAAATCAAAACCTAATTCGCTGTTTTCCAGTCGTCTTTCTATACCCTTGACGTAAAGCGTGGACAACAATGGTGACAGCGGGCATCCTTGCTTCAATCCTTGGTGAATTCCCACCATTTCATTTCCTTTTCTACCTTCCCATACTACTTGTACTTGGTTGTCTCTATATATCTCCCTCAGCAGCTCCACGAAATCGTCATCTATGCCTTCGTATTGAAGAATATCCCACAACAATTCCCTGTCTACGTTGTCATAGGCTCCTTTAATATCTAGAAATGCTATCCATAAAGGTCTTTTCTGAGCTACTGAAATCTCTATGCACTGAGTTAGTACAAACATATTGTCTTCTAAGCGTCTGCCTGGCCTGAACTCATTATGTAGTTCCCCCAATACATCGTTTTTCTCCACCCACTTCGACAGTTCTAATTTTATGGCTTGCATTGCCATTCTATATATCACCGACGTTACTGTAACTGGCCTGTACGAGCTCATCTTATCCTTATCTCCTTTGCCTTTGTAGATGAGATTCATCTTGCTTTCACGCCATCCAACGGAAATTTTCTTTGTTCTAATCACTTGCTCTATGGCCTTAGTCAGCAGCGCCTTGCTTTTTGGACCGAGGTTTTTGATTAGCTGTATTGGGATTTCATCGGGTCCTGCTGCCGTGTTGTTAGGGACATTTTCTTCTGCCTTTTTCCAATAAAAGCTTTCTAAGCTAAATTTTGATCTCTCTGGCCTCTCTGCTTTTGCTGGATCTGTTGTTTGAACTGCGCTTTTTCTCGTGCCGAAGTTATCCCTAATAACGTCTGTGATGTACCGCATCGCATCATCTCCTTCGTAGATGTTACCGTCTGCGAAGCAGCATGCAGCAGACCATGCATACCTGATCGGCATGCATGGTCCAGCCATCTGGTGGCGCAGAGCTTAAACAGCCAAATACAGATCTAATATTCCTGTAACCAAGTGTAAAACATTTGAAACATATCAAAAGACAACGTGTTCAAGATTACACTCCTGCCAAAAATTTGAGCCAGCAGCAAAGTAGAAAAAACTTGGTTACTGCTATATCAGCTCTGCGTTTGGTTGAGCTTTGTGCCGCCAGGTGGCTGCACCGTGCAAACAGTTCACGTTTGCCCCGCCGTTCATCACGTAAAACGTGGTAAAACGGCCAGTACACTTACGCTTGCATTCACCTGAATACCGGACAAGCTAAATTCTATTGTGGCAGTCCTTCGACGTGAAGTGACGGCCGCAAGCGCGTAGATGCTGGCACCGTTTGGACACCGTCAGTCCGATGCGCTGCAGCCACTTCGCTCGTCTGCTGCCTTGCAGCGGGGCACGATGTCGCAGCTTCAGATGTCGCCGATCGCTACGTTTGGAGCCAACAACGCAAGGGCGAACCATGGTGCTTGCGAAAAGAAAGAACAAGACCTACACTCGTCTCTCGTCAACAGCTCTCGTCAACACGGAGCACGTTGTAACACAGGCAGACGACACTTGCTGTGAGCCGGATGTGCTTTTTGTGTAGTGGTACATGTCCTTCTGCATTCTCTTTCTGTTACTTTCTTTTATTGCGATAGCAATTATATGGACACTTCAACCGGATTTCTGCCGTCGTCGTCGCCGTGAGGTTCCCTATAGATAAAATCTTCGCCGCGCGCCGTATGCCCGAGCGGAAGCGTGTGGGGACGCGCGCTATCACGGAGAGCGAACGCACTCAATCACCCACGCGCAAGCAAGGAAGGGGGAAGTCAGCGCTGGAGGGAGTGCGCGGGGGGGGGGGGGGGGGCGCACTTCTACGCTGCCAACAACCGCTCTCGTCGCTCGCCTCTTATCTCCACACGGCTCTGACCTTTATGCGCCGTGCATTCGCCGCTCAGTTTCCGTTGAAGCGATAGACCGCACGTACCTTCGCCCGCTGCGGCGTATGGGCTCGCTGCCAGCGTTTTGACAGCCGTTGTCTGCAGTCATTCAGCGTGATCTATTTATGTTTTTTGCGCGTGCTCACACCACGCTTGTTCATTCAGTTAGTAATAGTCGGGCCACATTTTCCAACGCACGCTACACATGCAATGCTGCCCGGATCGGCACTGCAGCACTACAGGTGTGTCCCTTCGCACGCGCTGCCCACGGGGAGCGCTTCTCATCAACACCACCATTTCACACGCGCCTTCTCGTGGTCATCGACCGAGTCTCTCTTCATGTCGGTCTACTTACGCCGCAGCACACCTGCTTACTTAATCAGCTCATGTTTACTACAATTCATATTGCTACCAAAGCCGCTCACCTTACTTGGTATGACATTGCTGTGTTGCTATCGCATTCATTGCTTCGCCCTTAGGGCGAAACTGACATTTTATAGAAACAAATTAACTAACATCTAAACTATTACGAACAACATTTGTTCACCATAATGGTGGAAAAATTATCCATGACGCGCCCTGGGCAGCCAATCGGATAGCTGGCCCAGTGACATATTCTGGGCAAATCACGTCATCCGCGCAAAAAAATCAGCCGCTTGGTGTGCTGCAATCGGTAGCGATGTAAATTTTTAAAACCTTATAATAAATTACACGCTTTACGTGGAGAGCTTAAATGCGCCAATTAATGATCAGAAGGGCCTACTCTAACGACTCAGTACGTTTGTACACAATCGTCAAAATCGTTTCAGGGTCCCTTTAAAGACCGCACAAAGAGCTACGGGCACTATAGAACGCCTCAATTTGGCTTATTTGGACGTAAGTGGCCATTAAGTGACGGCCAGATACCCAGACCCCATGAACCTCAAATCGATCTGAAGTCACCAAAGAAGACCGTGGCTTCAAAAAAGCCACTGACGGAAATTGATTAGCAGCTTTATTGCGGTGGAGTCAAAAGTGATCTTTTCGATACACCAGGAATTAAACCCCAGTTCCTAAGTGGTAGACTTCCACACGGCCCTGTGCGATCCGCAGGTGACAAAGAACGCGCTTGGGCTTTTTAACATCAAAGCGGTTTAACCTGGGTGTAACGCCAAAATATGGGCCGATCCTGGTGGTAGTGCAGAAAGGGTCCAAGCGCAATGGCACATACCCCTGTGAACAAGCCACGCTGTTTAAGCTCGAGGATGGTCCGTCGAGTGTACGGCGCAAAGTCTCCGCCTTGCGATGACGTCACCCTGCGTTGGCTAGCAACGCTTCGCCCCCGCTACGCCGACCGCGCAGAGCCTTACCACAGCTGCGTGAGTCGTGACGTCAACGCGCGTGCCGCATCGCTTCGCCTTAGCTTTGTCGAACCATGACGTCACCGCGCTGTGCGGAGTGGTTGCCGTGGCTGCACAGAGGCGGAGTTAAGCCACGACGTCACTGCACCGACCCACGGGATATATAGCTCCGCGTCGCCGCCTCGGCAACGCAAAAGCCTCGCCGTCTCCGCGCCGAGCACATCGCCGCGAAGATGGGGCGGCCGAAGAAGAGCGTCGCTCCCGAAGAAAAGGGAGCGCAGCGCGAAAGCCGCCGCGCCGCTACTCGAGAGCGAGTGAGACGACTTCGGTCCGACCCCGAGTATCGCGCCGCCGAAGCGGCGGTGAAACGTCGGCGATTCGCAGAAGATCCGGGGTTACGAGCCCGCGAAAGCGAGCAAATGCATTTGAGCGCCCGCATACTTTAATTACCGTGTGTTCGTTGCTCCTTGGGCTGTCGATGATTCCGGGGTGATCTTGCGCAAAACGTGGCCGAGTCTCTAAGCATAACCTCACAAAAATTGGCCGAACCGATATAAAGCTTGGTGGGGGTGCCAGCTTCGCTGTTTGCCCAGTATTCGCACCAGTAGTGTGAAGCTGCCCCTAATTTTCTTTCCTGGAGATCTAAAATGCGCGCCACTGTTACCCGTGTACCCCTTCTGGCCCCAAATTATCCTGCTCATTGATGACTTAGTTTCATTACTTTTGCGCATGTTCAGAATCAATAAATGAGTACAGCTATAGAACAAATTAAGGATTCTCAATTCTTCAGTGAGTTATTTTCTAGTGCGCAGAGTCTGGACTCAATGCGAGAGGTGTCAACAGGAACGTCAAATTTGAGAACATAAACTATTTTGCGTCAAACGTACTTCAAGAGCAGCTATGCAGTGAGCTAAGAAATATGCATGATGAAAAACATGAAGAGCATTGAAAGAAATGCATAGGCGATTTAGCACACACATTTTTTTACACTTTGACACTCCAAATGTTGACGCATTAGAAGTGACGTCTTTACATGACGACCTACTGACGCCGAGAGCTAACACGCAGTCGTCCAACTCGCAGCACAGGTGCAATGAGAATTGTTTTATGACTTTGAGAAACTTATTAATTATTATTTTTATCCATCGTTTTCTTTTTGACGTGCTACGTTGGCGTAGAGAATTTTGCAACCAGTGCCTGAAAAGGATAAATTAACTGAGTGGCAGTGTAGGTAGGTACGTGTAATTTGCACAGGTGGTCCCCTTGAACTTGATTGCTACTTAGCTTAGTTCTTGCACGGGCATGCAGCTAGTGGTGTAGGCAGTATTTTCTATAATATGGTGGTAAAAGCTCCTTAAACTGATTAGTTTTTTTAGCAGAGTTGTCGCGTGTAGGCATGAAATCCAATAAATACGCGTAATGCACTTATGGTATTTTCTCACCGAAACATTGCTGAGGAACACGAATCAGTAAACAGGTGTATACACTTGCTGCTGTTCGTGCATTTTCTTTTATAGGTAGTCGATCAGATTTAACTGTTGTCAAACATAATTGATGACGCATAAAAGAGTCACAGCACTGTGAAGTTTTAATGTACTAAGGAGATGAGCTTCGGGTCTTTGGGTCCGGACCGAGAGCACCGAACATGGTGTGCGTTCATGGAGTGCTCCTGGAAAGCAGTACACGACGGGAAAGGTGGCGACAGAAAATTATCTTCTTAAAATTGTTCTGCCGCGAGTCGTAGTTACCCGGTGCTTTCACTGATTGGTCATGAGACTGCTGGTGCTCTTATCGTCATAGTAACTTTCACGTCATTACATTATGAACGCTTGTTTATGTCACCTTCTTCGACTGGCGTGGTCCTGCGCTCTAGCTTCAAATAATAAAATACAAACTAGCGCAACTATCCATCACACTGCATTAAAGTAGCATGTGCGAGTTAGGGCTCTTGCGTGGCTAGCGCTGCGACGTTCGTCATTCTTGCATTTAGGCATGATTAGATACGTGACCCAACCTAATATATTGAAGAAAATAAGCTTTCATGTTATCGCATTTCTACAGAAATTAGTTGAGTGTCAGATTTCTCTTGAGGTCCAGTCATAACTGTTCGTAGGTTGCTTCCATCGCAAGCCGTGGTCAATGCAAGTTAGAACGAAGGTCACTCTCTGGTCCCGCGATGGAAACTGGGGTAGGCTCCATGGCTCTCCTTGACGATCGTGATTTCGTCCAAGAGCTGGAGTCCCTGGGTAACGTGAAATTAAAATTGAGGTCTCTTTCGGAGTCGTCCGTAGCACAATTTAAAACGTTTAAGGGACACTAAATAGAAAAGTGATTTGAGCTGTGTTCGTAAATGACCCTTTCACAATACCAACGAAGCCACTTTCACGGTGAGAAAACGCTTGGTTAGAAAGAAAAAGGCCCAAGAACGAGACAGGCGGCGACGCCTCTCAGAAATTCCCGCACAAGCTGACCATGAGACCATCGATTTCCGTGCCTACTACTCGGACCTAGTTAAATAATTATCGGTAAAGATGGACAACATTGTATTCTAAACGAGCCAAAGACTGAAGTTAGGAAGTTTCAAGAGCTTTTGAGCCACGACGAAAATGCGAAAAAATACTTTGGGTAATTCATGACGTCACATTGACATACCGGGCAAGACGTTTCGGCGCAAAATTTAAAAACAAAGCTTTGGCTGTAATTTTCTCTTCTAATAATAACAATATTAACGCGAAATAAACGAAACTACTGTTGTTCAAGAATACATTATCAATATAAACTGATTCAGTGTTTCTCTTAATTGTCCCTTCAACACATTGCGACGATGAGAGCACTTGTTGCAGACAGCAGTACAGAGGCAAAGGTTACTTGACAAAAACGCCTTTGTTGCTCTTTACTTTTTTTTGCATGCGCCATATTTGGCGCAGTTAAATCCTTTGCCGTTGTCTTTAAGATGTTTAGTGCCTTCTACAACGAATGAGGTTTCTCAAAGCAGGAAAAGGTTTTACAGCAATCGCGTTGACCCTCCTGAAGTTGGCCCGTCTGCACTTAACTGTCGCACAGGAGGAGCAATGGAGTAGCCAGATTAGACTGCCGCTCTTACATTTTCCACGGAAAACTGCTGCAGGTTCAGATGGGTGCCGTTGTGCAGCGTCATCACTGTGTAGCCATAGTCAGAGAAACGTGCGGCGCTCCATTCCGCCGGGTTTTTCACGAACGGGTCCAGCTTCTCTTGGCAGCCCTAAATAACACGTCGTGACGTAGAAAGCAAGAACCCCGAGAAAAGAACACATAAATGACCAGTCATATGTACCTGAACAGAAGAAAATTAACCGCCAGTGGCAGAAATGAAGCGGCCCAACTTGGCGTACCGTACGCATAAAACATTCGCTACCTTGCAACAAAGCGCTGCATCATTCTGGTCTAGGAATGATAAACGTGATCCTGTCTCCCCCCCCCCCCCCCCCCACACACACACACAGGTAAAAAACGCGAGGTCACGCCCTCTCCTATTTTCCTCCATGCTTGGAAGCCGCATCAGAAATGATGCCACAATTAGCTTGGCAGCCCATGATCTTATATATAAGCTGCAGATTTTATAGCCATTATAAGAAGATGGAAAATGTCTTACAGCTGATCCCGTAATAATATGCACCGGTGCTCCAGGGTTCGTGTACGGATTTTCAGTGCTGCCGTTGTAGACCTGCAACAGAAAAGGTGCAGGAAAAATAATTTACCTTTGAAATTTACTCGCGTTAGAGCCTCACTGTCCCTTCGCCAGTTTTCGCGGGAATATTGCAATCCTGAAGCGGTGCTTTCCGGCAGGGGCATAGAAAACACAACGTCAGAACATCCACGCATTCCAAGTGCAACGAGACTTCCCGGTCACTTAAACTGCAGCAGACATCCACTGCAAACCGAAATTGTTGATAGGGGAAAAGTCGGCCAAGTTCGTGTGGCTACCCAAAATACAGCGACGAATATGATTGCATCCCGTTTGTTTAAAAGAATTAAGGCTATATTCTTACTCCTCAGCCTTAGTCCTGTTCGAGTGCGATGCCAGCTCCTCTGGATAGCTTCCCTAGTAATGAAAAAAAAAAAACACCGCCCATGCACTCCGTACAGATGGTTAACCAGCGCAGCTGAAACGTGCGGCCCCGGTGTTTAGCAGTGGGTTAATCCCGACGCTGTATTGAAGTGTTTCTCAATTATTGGTTACATGTTTGTGTTTATAGTGGAACGCAAGTGCCATTTGCGGGCGGATGCTGCTAACCACGACGCTGAGCTAACTCGAGATATCGAACGCATGCGCCAACGGCGAGCCGAGGAGGCGGCGTTGCGGGCAGAGCAGCGTCAGTGAGGCAATGGCGGGAACGCGTTCACCGGGGCCAACGCCCGGTTTCGGCGGGAGTTTCTAGAGTAGGCACATGGCGCGCGTGCTTGGGTGCGACGTAGAGAGTGATGTAACTGACGGCGCAGCCAATGGAGACCTTTATCGAAACATCTGGCGAACGGTTTTTCGTTTCGCCTAGCCATATACAGCTTTCGCTGTAAAAACAAAATCAGACAAGTTTGCACTCGTACGCGCAAAGCTTAGGCACAGCGAAGCTTACTGGCTGCTACTGCTTGGTATGAACTTGGTTGCTGCTAGGTCTTAACTTGGTTTAAGTTAACTACGCATGAGGAAAGGTATTCTCGAGCGATCATTTTCAGAGGTACCTTCCCTTTCGCGACATTTCGCGTGACTAGCGCTGGACGCGTGAGCGTCTACGAGCGACAGCGCTTCTTGCATGCCACAAACGCAGGCAGGCTAAATTTGGTACAGTGCCAAGAACGCTGTCACTTGCGGACGCCGAACGCGTTGGCGACATTTCGCTTGACTAGCGCTAGTGCGAGAGACAGCGTTCCTGGCATGCCACAAACGCAGGCAGGCTAACGAAGGTTGGCACAGTGCCAAGAACGCTGCTGCTTCCCGACGCCGAACGCGTCGGAGGCCAGCCGCTCGATATCAATCGACCAGCTTCGCTGTGTCTTGAGCTTTGCGCGGCCTAGTGCAAGCTTTCACCTTTTAGATGCGAAGCAGCTTATGGTCGGGGCTATGTCACTCTCTCCCTCCCTCCTTCCGCAGTGCGGCGTCCACACCCGCACTACAGTGTACTAGAATAGGGGTAGTGCGCCCACTGCGCACAGCGGCAACAGGGAGAGGTGAAGCCGCCGATGTCAACAACGGGTGCTTTCACAATGGCTCACCAGGCGTCGTGACCGTCGAGACCAATGTGAAGCCGAACGGGACGGTCGTGGCTAGAATTACAGTGTACTAGAAGTTTCTAGTACACTGTACTAGAGTGTACTAGAATATGGTCGTCGCCGAGTGGATCTCAGCGTAGCAGGAGCAGCATACTAAAGAATAAGTTCAATTTTTATTTATTTTTATTATTTGGTTGATGGAAGTGTTAGGTTAACCGAGCTATCTATCTATCTATCTATCTATCTATCTATCTATATATATATATATATATATATATATATATATTGTTTTTCATGCGTTTTTAGTTTCTTGGTTATTTTGGTTGGATGTTAGTAGGTAACTAGTTGAATTTTTGTGGAAGCGGGTCGTGGCGTACGTGTTGCATTGTGAAAGCAGTGTAGGGCAGTTTTAAACCGTGTTAAGGGAAGCTAGCGGAGGTAGCCGGATAGCGAGATTGCCGTAGGGCTTACCGTGGGGCTTTGTTCAGGTATTTTGGCGGGCGTTCTCGTTAGGTGGTCACGCGGGCGATGGAGCGGCAGGCTAGGGAAGTCAGGGGTGATGGCGAGCTGCTGCAGTTCGAAGAGTGCAAACGTTGATGTTATTTGGACGAGACGCACTTCGCAAGCTTAGCCGACGCTGAGGAGGCCAGCTTCGCGTGCAGGCTGTGTGAAGGATTTAAGGGGGGCTATGAGGCGGATGGAAGGGGAATGGGCAGCTAGTGTGGAGGAGCTCAAAGGGGAGCAGAAGGTGGAGCGAGGGTGCAGGATATAGATCAAAACTCGGATCGGCGATTTGCTGGACAGGCAGGGGGCCGAGACCAGCCTGGTAGAGCGAATAGCTGGTGAGCTACAAGAAGAGCGGGAAAAGCGGGCCGTGCTGGAAGAGCGGGTGGAGGCGCTAATGGCACAGGCTGACGGCGGTGACAGCGCGGAGTCTCAGGCAGAGGCATGCTATGAGAGCAGCGAGGGACACCTAGTGGCCATAGAGCAGCGGGCGATAGCAGGCGGAAACAGGGGGCTCAACGACGCTACAGCGATGTAGCGAGGCAGGCTTGAGCCATGACTATTAACATACTTTGTACTTTGTGGTGGGTGAAATTTCACCCCTGCCTTGATTTTAGCCACCAATCAGATAACCTCCGTTTGCTTATTTCAACCCGCTTAAAGTCTATTTTGCCTTCACTGTCCCTAACCTAAACCCCAATGCTTAAAAAAATCAGCCCCGTTGCTTTGCACTGTAGGGTTAAGCCCTTTACAGAAAAGTATGAGGTGTTCAGCTGTTTCCTCTTCTTGTCCACACGCACCCCACAACGTGTCTATACCTTGGTACTTGACTCGGTACATCTTAGTCCGCAATTCAAAAGAAGTTTATGAGAATAATTGCAAACGTCCCATATGATTTTCACATGTAGCAACTCTTTAAACAGTAAGGTTATAAATGTCTTTATTTTTATAATTATCGTTTACTCCAGACATACTGTTCGGCCACAAAAAAGAACATCTCTTTTTACAGCGAGATTTCAGAATCAAGAGAAAATATTGCCGTATACACTGCACGTCACCACAATATTTGGCACATACCTACTCGTCAAAACAACTATGCGAAACAATCAATCACTTTTACTCTTCCAGCTCTGCTCAATAATTTTGCCAACAAATCTGTAGATGTGTCGCAGTTGTCCAAAAAAACAATGCGAGATCAGTTTCTGTGAACTATGTTGTATTATTGCGATAGCATATATATGGACACTCCAAAGCAGATTTCTGCCGTCGGCGTCGCCGTCGCCGTCACCGTGAGGTTCCGTATGACGTCAACGGAGATGAAATCGTCGCCGCGCGCCGCCGAACGCTGTTTGTGCGAGTGAAAGGGCGCGAGGGACGCGCGCTTTCACGGGGAGTGAACGCACGGCGGAGAACAAACGCGCGTTCTGTGCCGTGCTCCCTTAAGGGCTGCAGAAGTAGGCGTCTCTTTCCTCCTTTACCATCACCATATATGTAGAGCAAACGCGCCTTCTTCTGACGCACGAAAGGCCGTGGGGGGGAGGGGGAGGGAAGGGAGGCGACGTTTAGCTGCGGCACCAAGTGCCTATTTATATCAGAGGCTCCGGCAGCAGTCACCAACGCCGCACGCATTTCGTGCGAACGCGGGCATAACGCCGACGGCGTCAACAACAGTTCTGCGTGTTGCCGGTGCTGCTGCATGTCCAAGTTTATACAGCTGATAAAGCTACTATCATTACTCCGTATAGCTCTCTACAAATTTGCTATCGCAATTTATGCTTCGCCTTTCAGGTGAAACTGCGACAACTTTTTTATTTATCAATTTTTTGCTCATTTAATCTGAAGATTGCGTTTGTCTTTTGCAAAATGCTTATGTTATCTTGTGCAATCATTGTCTGTACGTATGTGCAAAAGCAGTCATTTGTATAACAATTGTTTAATAACTGCTGCTGCTGCTGCTGTTGTGTAAAGGGGCAGCCACCTCGTCAAGCTACTAATCTCAGTAGCTTTTTGTGGCTACTCCTTCTTTGTGTATTTGTTCAAGGAGAATAAAATTCAATTCAATACTCCCGTCCTGTCCTCAAACAACAAAGAGCTTCCTCTAGAATTATGATACATATTTCCTTTGGCAATTTCTTGCTTGAAAGTTCTGTGTGTTCCCAGTTCTGATTTCGTCTGCATCGCTGTTTTCCATAGACCCCTCTCTGTTTCTTTAACTTTTTCTTAACCGCTGTTTCCTGGTTTGCACCCCTCCTGCAGTCCAAATATTTGATTGACAATTTTCTGGTCAGCTTCCTCCATTTTGTGTCTTACATTCGTCATGTACAAATAACTGAAAACTTTCCTTGCCCACCGCTTTTCTGCCATTTCTCTCAATCGTTCCTCTACTTCTATCTTGCTGCTGGCTTCCCTGCCCTCGAATGACATCCATCCCATGTCACCCTGTACCCCCTGATTTGTTGTATTTCCGCGTGCTCCCAAAGCAAGCCTACCCACTCCTCGCTGCTTAACTTCCAACCTTGCTCGAACCTCTGATCTCATGCACAGGACCGCATTGCCGAAAGTCAAACTAGGGACCATCACCCCTTTCCAGATCCCTCTCAACACTTCGTATCTATTGTAATTCCACAGTGTCCTATTTTTCATCACAGCTGCATTTCTGCTACCTTTAGCCATTAGATATTTTCATGTTCCGCTTGGTACTCAGCCCCATTGTTTATCCACACTCCAAGATATTTGTACTTATCCACCACCTCCAGCGTAACCTCCTGTATCCTATGCTCGCTGCCTTGATTATCATTAAAAATCATGACTGCCGATTTTTCTTTACTAAACTCCAAACCTAAGCTATCTCCCTATTTACCACCGATGTCCATTAATTAATCTCTCCAAGTCTTCCTTGCTGTCAGCCATAACTACAACGTCATCCGCGTACATCAGTCCTGGTAATGACTGTTTAATCAATTCTCCTTGCTTGAAAAAGGAAAGGTTGAAGCCAAGTCCGCTCCTCTCAAATTTTTTTTCTAATCCTTGTAAATACAGCCTGAACAACAGAGGTGACAGAGGGCATCCCTGCCTAAGCCCCTGCTGTATCTCTATAGGCTACGATACCTTTTTTTCACATTTTATAAGCACCTTGTTACTTTTATAGATATCTTTTAAAAGATTACTTACTCCATCTTCCACATCTAGAGTGCCCAGTACGTCCCACAAATCCTTTTGGATTACACTGTCATAGGCTCCCTTGATATCCAGAAATGCGAGCCATAGGGCCTGTGTTCTTTTTCTGCTATTTCAATACACTGTGTCAATGAGAACAGATTATCTTCTAACCTTCTTTGTTTCCGGAACCCGTTTTGTAGTTCCCCCAGCACCTCCTCGCTGTCCACCCATGCCTGCAGTCTGTCCTTTACAATCTGCATCATCACCCTGTAAACCACTGACGTCACTTTTATGGGACGGTAGTTGTTTATGTCGGCTTTGTCCCCCTTTCCCTTATATATCATGCTCATCCTGTTCAGTCTCCACCCGTCGGGGGCTTTACCTTCTATTGTCGTTTTTCTCACTGCCTCTCTTAATGCTTTCTTAGATTTTGGGCCCAATGTCTTTATCAACATAATTGGGATGCCATCAGGACGTGTCGACGTGCTACTAGGAACCCTCTTCTCTGCCCTTTCCCACTCGCTTTGTTTCAGTGGAGCCACTGCACTAACCAGTCTATTCTCACCAGATTGAGCACATGCTACATTTCATTCTTTAAAATTTTCTGTCATCATTGTTCTTATATGTTCCACTTCCTCATCTCCTTCTAGCCGAACACCTTGAGCTGTAACCATAAACCTCTGCTCTAGGCTAGTCTTATTACTCAAGGAGTTGAGATGTTTCCAAAATTTCTTCACTGCTTTTCTATTCTTTTCGTTTACTTCTGACAACCATTGGGTCCCCTTTCTTCTAATCTTCTCATTGATCAAATGGGATGCTTCCCTTCTACAGTTTAAAAAGTTATCCCATTTTCTGCGTTCCCTGGATGCTTCCTGACGTTTCTGTATGGCCTTCTTAACCTCTTCATCCCACCAGCTCTTGGGTTTACGTCTTCTGTTCCCTTTGGGCCTGACTCGTACCTTAGCAACCTCTAACTTAAATAGCCCTGTTAAATTTGCATATGTCCATTCTGTTTTAGTGTCCTCTGAAATTACTTCCTCAATTTGTTGGGTTGCTATTTCAAGCTGCTTTTCCGAGTCAGGATTACAGGGTTGTTGCTCCATGTCCCTAAGTTGTGTCTCCACAAACCCGTATACCATCAGCTTCTACTGCCTTAGTTGCTCGTCTATCTCCTCCCACTTCAGTCTATTCCTGCCACCTTGCATGTTAATGTACCCTATGTCAGAATAACCTTGCCCCTGGTGCTTTATGTGCTTAATGCTTAATGTACCCTATGGTGAATAACCTTGCCCCTGGAGCCGCGTGGTGGCGCTGCTTGCATTCGCAAGCAGCGCCACCACGCGGCTCCGTTTCCAAAGTGACATTGGCGGCATCAAGCGCCCGGCGCCGCTGAGCCCACTACCCCTATTCTAGTACACTGTAGCCGCACTGCGCATGCTTCGCCTTCCGGAAGCCAGAACCGGAAGCCGGCTTCCGCTTCCGCTTCTGGTTCCGCTTCCGGTTACACTTCCAGTTTTCCGGTTCCGCTACCGGTCCCGGAAGCCAGCTTCCGGTTTCCGGAGAACGCTTCCGGCGTTTAGCCCGAATGTTCCCCCGGTGCTTCGCGCACTCATCATCATTCACTTCGTGGATATGCGGTGTTGTCAACGTCGAGCGGTGGATCCCGAGGCGGCGCGGCAACGCGAAGCCGATTACACCATCTCCCGCTCAAGCTAACCATCTCCCAGCTGCTTCGCATCCACACATGGTTCCCTTTAGCGGGAGATGGAGTAATTTTTTTTCTTTTCTCCTGGCTCAGCGCGCCGCGGAGAGAAGAGAGGCAGGGGTCGGGAAGGCTGGGAGCGGGTGAGGAGGAAACCACGCGGCACACGCGGTTTCCTCCTCCTTCTCCTACGGGTTTCCATGGCTACCACGGCTACGCACCACCAACGTTCTTAGACTGCTTTAGTTTCGGAGCTCAGCTTGAAAGGTGGACGGTACGGCGGTCGCGCGAACTAGTGGCGTTGGGGTCGCGCCTTTCTTCATTAGCGCAGCTGCATCGCGCGGCGCCTTAGTTGCGCTGCTTGTGATACGAACGCAGGCTGGCGTCGCTACGGGCTGTGATGTGATTTGCCTTATTTGCACTGCTTGTGATACGATCGCTGGCTGGCGTTGCTATGGGCTGTGATGTGTTCGCGTTGTTCTGGTGACATGCGCATTGGGTGACAATACGAAAGGTTTCCGTACGCCTGCCTGTTTTCGCCATGCTGCACAAGTGGCTATCGTAATGGTGCTGCTGGACGCCACTTCTTCGCACCACCATGAAACCCAACAAAATTAAAAAGGTGGGAGCAGGCGTTGCATCGAAAGGACAGGCGGCTCACTGGCATACCAAAGGTACGCGAGCGTCATTTCGAGGCCGAAGACATTATTTAGTACTACAGACATATTGTAAATGGACAGGAATTGCTAATTCCGTGTTGGAAATGGGAGCTAGCGCCCGGCGCTATTGCCTGGTCTTCCGAGCGAATCTCCAAAACAAGGTTGGCGTGCAGGCGGAAGCCACCGAGATCGATACCGCATGGTTCGGCCGCTGCGCTAAACGAAACTTGCAGTGACACTGCAGCTTGCGCCAGTGCGTAGACAGTGATGCCGCCTCCGTGCCCCGTCTTATTCTCATGCTTCTGGCGTGAGATTCGACGATTTGACGACGGTGACCCGGCCTTTCAAGAATTGGAGGCTCGCACTGACTCACGACGAAACCACTGGAAGAACGTGCGGTGTTTTCTACATGCGTCAGCTCGTGGCAGAGCAGCTACAAGTTACCAAAACAGTGGTCATAGACGAAAATTGAAGATGTGTCATAAATGGTTACAACAAGCAGCATAAGCAGCTACTACAAACTGCAACCAGTGTCTCCGACGTTGAAAGCCTGCTGGCAGAATTTGATGCCTTGAACATTTGTTCAGGGATAAGTGGTCCTACTGAACAAGTACGGGCATCAGATAATATTCATCACCAATATTGTAGTGTGTTTTCAAAATAGCCAGTATGTGTTAGCTGCCTGCGCCTGAAAAGAAAAATTCGAACAAGAAAGTAACTGAGGCCTGAGAAAGCAACTGAAAAAGCAACATAATGCGGAACTTGAAAAAGAGGGTGCTTCGAGCCAGAGCTGCCCACCAGAAGGACAAGAAGGAAATCTTGGCACTGAAAGAAAAGCTTTTAAAAACTCCACATTACTGCGTTGAAACCGCATTGGCTGAGCTTCCGCCTCTGCAACGCCTGGCATTCATGACAGCATTCAAGCAGCTCAAGACGAAGTCGGCATGCGTTACAATGCTTAGTGGATCTTGAACTGCATGATGTTAAGAATATCAAGCCCACGAGATTATAAGCTTATCAGTGACATGAATATGTTGCCTTTGCCATCCCTGAGTCGCTTGACACAAATCCTCAAGGAGATACCGTGCAAGTATGGCTTCGACATACATTATTTGCACGGGTGCAATTTAGAAGCAGTTGTGCAATAAAGGTGGCCACAAATTTGGCACCTTGATTTTAGATGAAATAAAGCTACGCCAAGGCTGTGACTTTAACACATCGAGCTACAAGATTGACTGATTTGTGGACTACGCTGGCCTTTCAAACGAAGGAAGCAATGAACTTTCTGACCATGCGCTCGTTTTTATATTTGTGCCACTTCTTGAAATCTGGGTGCAGCCTATCGCTACTTTTGCCACAAAGGGCGGTGCTCCCGGAAAAATTTTGGCAGAGCTCGTGCTTGAAGCAGTGCTGCAGCTCCACAAGTATGGGGCAATAGTAATCACTGTTATAAGCAACGGTGCAGGAAACAACCGGTCTATGTGGCAGCAACTGGGAGTCAGCGGAAGCGTGGCGTCTCCGTGCTAAAAAGTGCCACATCCCTTGTTTTTAGGGGCGAAGCTCCTTACGCCGTGGGTCAGTCTCTCCTCCGTCGTAGCCACCTCGTCCAGTTCATAAAGTGATCACTAGATGGCGTTGGTGGCGCTCGCTCCATGGCGCTCGCTTTTAGAAGGGAAATGAAAGTAGGTAGGAGGCAAGATGAACAACCAGGTGGGATATTTTACTCGAAAAAGCAGCTTGAAATAGCAACCCAGCAAATTGAGGAAGTAATTTCAGAGGATACAAAAACAGAATGGACATATGCAAATTTAACAGGACTATTTCAGCTAGAGCTTACTAAGGTACGAGTCAGGACAAAAGGGAACAGAAGACGTAAACCCAAGAGCTGGTGGGATGAGGAGGTTAAGAAGGCCATAGAGAAACGTCAGGAAGCATCCAGGGAACAGAGATATTCAAAGCAGAGGGGTGAACCAGAAGCTGATGTAGGCAGAAAATGGAATAACTTTTTAAACTGTAGAAGGGAAGCATCCCATTTGATCAATGAGAAGATCGGAAGAAAGGGGAGCCAATGGTTGTCAGAAGTAAACAAGAAGGATAGAAAAGCAGCGAAGAAATTTTGGAAACATCTCAACTCCTTGAGTAATAAGACTAGCCTAGAACAGAGGTTTATAGTTACAGCTCAAGGTGTTCGACTAGAGGGAGATGAGGCAATGGAACATATAAGAACAATGATGACAGAAAAATTTAAAGAACGAAACATAGCATGTGCTCAATCAGGTGAGGATGGACTAGTCAGTGCAGTGGCTCCACTGGCACAAAGCGAGTGGGAAAGGGCAGAGAAGAGGGTTCCTAGTAGCACGTCGACAGGTCCTGATGGCATCCCAATTATGTTGATAAAGACATTGGGCCCAAAATCTAAGAAAGCATTAAGAGAGGCAGTGAGCAAAATGATAATGGACGGTAAAGTCCCCGACGGGTGGAGACTGAGCAGGATGAGCATGATATATAAGGGAAAGGGGGACAAAGCCGACATAAACAACTACCGTCCCATAACAGTGACGTCAGTGGTTTACAGGGTGATGATGCAGATTATAATGGACAGATTGCAGGCATGGGTGGAGAGCGAGGAGGTGCTGGGGGAACTACAAAATGGGTTCCGGAAACAAAGAAGGTTAGAAGATAATCTGTTCTCATTGACGCAGTGTATTGAAATAGCAGAAAAGGAACACAGGCCCCTATGACTTGCATTTCTGGATATCAAGGGAGCCTATGACAGTGTAATCCAAAAGGATTTGTGGGACATAGTGGGCACTCTAGATGTGGAAGATGGAGCAAGAAATCTTTTAAAAGATATCTATAAAAGTAACAAGGTGCTTATAAAATGGGAAAACAAGGTATCTGAGCCTATAGAGATACAGCAGGGGCTTAGGCAGGGGTGCCCTCTGTCACTTCTGTTGTTCTTGCTGTATTTACAAGGATTAGAGAAAAAATTAGAGAGGAGCGGACTTGGCTTCAACCTTTCCTATTTCAAGCAAGGAGAATGGATTAAACAGTCATTACCAGGACTGATGTATGCGGATGACATTGTACTTATGGCTGACAGCAAGGAAGACTTGCAGAGATTAATGGACATCTGTGGTAAAGAGGGAGATAGCTTAGGTTTGAAGTTTAGTAAAGAAAAATCGGGGATAGCCGATATTCTAGTTGACATTAAGCGGAAGAAATGGAGCTGGGCAGGCCATGTAATGCGTAGGATGGATAACCGGTGGACCATTAGGGTTACAGAATGGATACCAAGAGAAGGGAAGCGCAGTCGAGGTTGGCAGAAAACCAGATGGGATGATGAAGTTAGGAAATTTGCAGGCGCAAGTTGGAATACGCTAGCGCAAGACAGGTGTAATTGGAGATCGCAGGGGGAGGCCTTCGTCCTGCAGTGGACATAAAATATAGGCTGATGATGATGATGATGATGATGATGATGATGAAAGAAAAATCGGCAGTCATTACTTTTAATGATAATCAGGGCAGCGAACATAGGATACAGGAGGTTACGCTGGAGGTGGTGGATAAGTACAAAAATGTCACAGTTTCGCCCTAAGGGCGAAGCAATGAATGCGATAGCAACACAGCAATGTCCTACGAAGTAAGGTGAGCGGCTTTGGTAGCAATATGAATTGTAGTAAACATGAGCTGATTAAGTAAGCAGGTGTGCTGCGGCGTAAGTAGACCGACATGAAGAGAGACTCGATGACCACGAGAAGGCGCGTGTGAAACGGTGGTGTTGATGAGAAGCGCTGCCCGTGGGCAGCGCGTGCGAAGGGACACACCTGTAGCGCTGCACTGCCGATCCGGGCAGCATTGCATGTGTAGCGTGCGTTGGAAAATGTGGCCCGACTATTACTAACTGATTGAACAAGCGTGGTGTGAGCGCGCACAAACAAACATGAATAGATCACACTGAATGACTGCAGACAACGACTGTCAAAACGCTGGCAGCAAGCGCATACGCCGCACCAACGGGCGAAGGTACGTGCTGTCTATCGCTTCAACGGAAACTGAGTGGCGAATGCACGGCGCATAAAGGTCAGAGCCGTGTGGAGATAAGCGACGGTGCGAGCGAGCGACGAGCGCGGTTGTTGGCAGAGAAAAAGTGCGCCCCCCCCCCTCCGCTCCCTCCTGCGCTGGCTTCCCGCTTCTTTGCTTGCGCGTGGGAGATTGAGTGCGTTCGCTCTCCGTGATAGCGCGCGTCCCCACACGCTTCCGCTCGGGCATACGGCGCGCGGCGAAGAGTTTATCTATAGGGAACCTCACGGCGACGGCGACGGCTCGGCAGAAATCCGGTTGAAGTGTCCATATAATTGCTATCGCAATAATATCTTGGAGTGTGGATAAACAATGGGGCTGAATACCTAACGGAACATGAAAAAATTTCACAATTTCGCCCTAAGGGCGAAGCAATGAATGCGATAGCAACACAGCAATGTCATACGAAGTAAGGTGAGCGGCTTTGGTAGCAATATGAATTGTAGTAAACATGAGCTGATTAAGTAAGCAGGTGTGCTGCGGCGTAAGTAGACCGACATGAAGAGAGACTCGATGACCACGAGAAGGCGCGTGTGAAAGGGTGGTGTTGATGAGAAGCGGTTCCCGTGGGCAGCGCGTGCGAAGGGACACACCTGTAGCGCTGCACTGCCGATCCGGGCACCATTGCATGTGTAGCGTGCGTTGGAAAATGTAGCCCGACTATTACTAACTGAATGAACAAGCGAGGTGTGAGCGCGCACAAACATGAATAGATCACACTGAATGACTGCAGACAACGACCGCCAAAACTCTGGCAGCAAGCGGATACGCCGCAGCGGCGAAGGTACGTGCGGTCTATCGCGTCAACGGAAACTGAGCGGCGAATGCACGGCGCATAAAGGTCAGAGCCGTGTGGAGATAAGAGACGGTGCGAGCGAGCGACGAGCGCGGTTGTTGGCAGAGTGGAAGTGCGCCCCCCCCCCCCCCCCCGCTCCCTCCGGCGCTGGCTTCCCGCTTGCTTGCTTGCGCGTGGGAGATTGAGTGCGTTCGCTCTCCGTGATAGCGCGCGTTCCCGCACGCTTCCGCTAGGGCATACGGCACGCGGCGAAGATTTTATATATAGGGAACCTGACGGCGACGGCGACGACGACGGCGACGCCGACGGCAGAAATCCGGTTGAAGTGTCCATATAATTGCTATCGCAATAAAATATGTGACGGCTAAAGGTAGCAGAAATGCAGCTGTGATGAAAAATAGGGCACTGTGGAATTACAATAGGTACGAAGTGGTGAGAGGGATTTGGAAAGGGGTGATGGTCCCTAGTTTGACTTTCGGCAATGCGGTCCTGTGCATGAGATCAGAGGTTCGAGCAAGGTTGGAAGTTAAGCAGCGAGGGGTAGGTAGACTGGCTCTTGGAGCACACGGAAATACACCAAATCAGGGGGTACAGGGTGACATGGGATGGACGTCATTCGAGGGCAGGGAAGCCAGCAGCAAGATAGAATTTGAGGAGCGATTGAGAGAAATGGCAGAAAAGCGGTGAGCAAGGAGAGTTTTCAGTTATTTGTACATGAGGAATGTTGATACAAAATGGAGGAAGCTGACCAGAAAACTGTCAATCAAATATTTGGACTGCAGGAGGGGTGCAAACCAGGAAACAGCGGTTGAGAAAAAGGTTAAGGAAACAGAGAAGGGTCTGTGGAAAACGGGGATGCAGACGAAATCAGCACTGGGAACATACGGAACTTTCAAGCAAGAAATTGCCAAAGAAAATATCTACGATAATTCTAGGGGAAGCTCGTTGCTGTTTGAAGCCAGGACGGGAGTATTGCGGACTAAGATGTACCGAGTCAAGTACCAAGGTATAGACACGTTGTGCTGTGCGTGTGGAGAAGAGGAAACGGCTGAACACCTCATACTTTTCTGCAAAGGGCTTAACCCTACAGTGCAAGGCAACGGGGCTGATTTTTTCAAAGCATTGGGGTTTAGGGACAGTGAAGGCAAAATAGACTTTAAGCGGGTAGAAATAACCAAACAGAGGTTATCTGATTGGTGGATAAAATCAAGGCAGGGGTGAAATTTCACCCACCACAAAGTACAAAAAAGGGTCATAGTCATGGCTAGGTGGCGTATGCCACCGCCCGGTTTAAAGGGTTCAGCCTCATCCATCCATCCATCCATCCATCCATCCATAGAGATACATGGTAAAGGCTAGTGTGACGGGATATCACTAGATGGCGCTAGCGCAGCATAGTTGACGCATTAAAATACGAGATGGCGCTGCGGCGCTCGCTCTATTCAGATGTATGGGAGCGCATAGTGTGATGAGCGATCACTAGATCATTGGATGGAGGCGATCGTTCGAGATGTTTCGATGCAGTGCGATGGGAGACCGCTAGGGGTGAGAGCTATAAAATGCGCTCGCTCTTGGCGCGCTTCCTCTTTCGCTCGGTGTCGCTGCGCCATATGGAAGACAAGGCGGCGGAGCGGAGGGCACGGAAAGCGGCTGCAGCGCGTGCTCGCAGACAGAACCCGGAGCTGAGAGCCCGCGAAGCCGAAGCTGCACGGAGGCGCCGAGAAACGGATCCCGACGTTCGAGATTGCGAAGCAGAAGGTGCACGGAGGCGCCGAGAAACGGATCCAGAAACTGTGAGAGCCCGAGAAGCGGCGAGGAAACGCGCGTACAGGCGGGCGGATCCCGAGGCTGCGCGAGCGCGGGAAGCTGCTGCCAAGCGCCTCAAGCGAGCTCTGCCCGAAGGCGCAGACGCGCGTTTCAAGCGCGACTTTCTAGACAACAGTTTCGGCCACAGCTGCAATGTCTGCGACAGATTGTGGTTTGCCAACAATAATTGGCATATACAACACATGGCTTGCAGATATGCTCTCACGTGCACATCCTTTGACTACTTGAAACCCACGACCACCCGAGGGACGTGCATAGACATTGCATTTACGAACGTCCAACTGCAACCCATACAAGAACCGCTCTCCTTGCATTTCACGGACCATAAAGCCGTCATTTGGAAGGGACAACGGAAGCCAAACCTCATCTAAGAAAATGAATAAAAGTTCTTATGTAACTTCACACACTGGTTCTCACGTCTTTCATGATGATGTAATGGGCGAATTTTCACGCAAGAGTCATGAACCTCCGGAGCTTCGCCCACTCATCATCCTTCACCCCGTGGATATGCTGTGAAATTTTTTATGTTGACAAGTTTTATTACAAGTTTTATGTTATCATGCAGATGAATTTCTTTGCAAGAAAGAAAAACGGAAAATCATGGTCACTGAGCAAGTGCAGCCGGCAAGGAAGAAGGCAAAGCTGCTTTAGGCCATGTTGTTAGACAACTCCTCTCATAGAATTGCTTGATCAATAAAGAATATTCCTTGCGTAAGCCTGTTTTGTTTTTGTCTCCTGAAAAGAAGCATGGAATGGTAAAACATCAATAGGCTTTAACGTGTTTGTTGAATGCCAGCGCAAAAATAGGGCGTTTTCAGCTTCAAATGCCGACATTTGTTTGCATGTAAAAGCGTTACAGTGCGTACCGTGCGACGCTGGGCAGAATGGTAAAAACACGAACGCAAGTGCGCCGGTTAGCCTGCCACCTAACGCATTGAAAAGAAAATAATAAAATAATGCGTTGAGGGGAGAGCGCGTAGGCTCACACCCTCGGATTTGCGCAAAATGGATGCCGAAACCCGTACGTTATCTCGTCTCGTAACCTGATAGATCACGCGGAAATAAAGCGCTGGGATGAACTACACACAAAAACACATTAAACGCAAGCATTCGCAAATATTCGAAGTCATTTAGCTTTGGTTGGTGAACGCCAGTTAAGCGGTCACTTGAACCAGGATACACACAGAGCAATAAAAACAAATCTGGTTGTAAACTGCTCGCGCGTTTGACCACCACTGATTTGTTATATAATTTAAATGTCCGGCTGTGTGACCCGTGAAGGGTGGGAGCCAGCAGATGCTTGTAAGGCGCGAGCTGGGGTATATACGCCACCGCCTTTGTAACCTAGCAGACGACGCACGAGCCATGAACACTAAAGTCCCTATATAAGAAAAGTACCGCCATACTTTCATCAACGCCGCTTCTCTCTCTCCTGTATCTCCGATTGGACGATGCTAGCGCGCGCTTTCACTTCTTTATATATATACATATATATATTTTTTTCTGCCTCAGAGCCATGTTGGAAGTCCTCTGCGCAGTCGCCGGCGGCGGCGGCGGCGCGCGCCCGGCCTGACAGCTTCAACATGGACTTTCTAGGTGCGCCACCGTCGACTTGCTTTCGCAAGCAAAAAGTAAAGAAAAAAAAACAAGCACTTTAGGAGAGGAGATGGCGGAGGAAAGAGTAGATGGCGGTACTTTTCTTATATAGGGATTTTAATGAAGATGTGACTGCAGCGCTGTTAGTTCCCGTGACCACCGCTCCCGCTGTGCCGGAGACAGGGCGCGTATGGGAAGCTGCGAAACTGAAGCAGTCTCAGAACGTTGCGCCCCACAAATTACGGCTAGCTTAAACAGCTTCGCTGCTAAAATTCGCAGTTTCGCCCGAAAGGCGAAGCATCGATTGCGATGGCAAATTAGCAGAGAGCCATACGAAGTGAGGAAGTACATTTATCGACCGTATCAGCTTGTAAAAATTCGCTTGCTAACTAAATTAACAAGCACGGTGTTACCGCACAAAGCAAACATGAAAACATCACACTCGATGACCGCGGATGCTCGCTGTCAAAACGCTGGCGTGCGGAAGCGATCGAAGTGACCTTCGTGCTGATTTCTATCGCTTCAACGCAAACTGAGCGCCGAGAACACACAGCACGTACAAAGCTACGAGCCACCGTCGCACCTATAGACTGCCCCCGACGCAGATCGCTCTCAAAATACGGCCGCGCGCAGCCGCCGCATACGCAGTTGCAGCAGGAGTAAACCCCCCCCCCCCCCCCCCTCCTTTCCTTCCTCCAGATGGCTCGCCACGTTGGGTACCTCGCGCGCATCGGAAGACGGCGCGTTTCCTGCCCGCTTTCCTGAAGACGGCGCGTTTCCTGCCCGCTTTCCTCTGTTTCCCGGGGGCGAGATCAAACCGCGATCGTCGGCTCCCCGCGCATGCTTTCACTCGCACATAAGCGTAGGGCGCGCTGCGACGGTGTTGTCGCCTTGGAGTTCATTCGGAACCTCACGATGACGGTGACGGCAGAAATGCGCTTGGAGTGTGCATATAATTGCTATTGCAATAGAAGTATGGCAGAACCCATCTCACGACGACTGTAGATGGTAATGGGATTAGAATTCAATTAATGTAGCGACATACTGTGTTGTTGAAGTCACTTCTATTAAGTACGAAGCACTTTAGGGGCCCGGGCTGTCGGCGTCTAATGTGATGTCATGTCGTCGTAGTCACGCGCAAGAACAAGATCTCAAAACAAATACAGAATTGATGAAAACCCGTTCAAAATAAACTAACATGTTTCAGAATAATTTAAAATACAGGAATAATCAAGCATTAAGCGCATTAATTAGCAGAAAGTCGTGAAAATCGCTTCCGAAACGTCAGTCTGGTACCAGCGCAGCGCAAGAGAGGGCGCCACTACCCCACCAGCGCTCGATTCCTCCTCACTTCTGCAAGAATAGCACAAGAAGAACATAAGGAAAATACCGTCGCATCACTGCTTCGCACTTCCCCAGGTTTCACGTTAGTGGAGCTGCATTAGCGCTGGATTTGAATGCAGCACCTAATGTAGCTCCCATCCTGCTCAAATCCTGCACGTGTGTAGTTCAAACCAACGGTGAGTTAACATAAGGGAAACAGCGGCGCACCGCTGCTTCGCACTTCCCCTGGTTTCACGGTGCATTAGCGCTGAATTTGAGCAGGATTGGAGCTACATTAAGCGCAGGATTTGAACAGGGTTTGAACTACAAGAGCGCACAATTTTTTCTCCAGTTTTTAAAAATAAGTAGTGGTTGTTCTGAGACTTCCGTTGCTTCGGCTACATGTGACATACGTACACTGTCTCCGCTATCGGCCCACATTGTCCCTATCACATTCAGTTGCCAAAATCGCCCATGAGCATTACGGCACGATTATTTGTAGTGATGACGACACAGTGGCAATGATGGAATGACGAAGAAGGAATCACGTCGATGGAATGATAAAGATGGTATGGCTACAAAGGCACGCCGACAATGAGATGACAATATTGAAATGTTAATGATGGTAAAACGACAGCCTGAGACGACGGCATGAGACGATTTATGAGGACAATGGGATGACGACGAGTGTATTATGACATACATCTCGCCTTCTCCCTATGCTGGAGTAATAGATGTCAACATTACTGATCACTATCCCATATTTCTTGCATTCAACGTGGTCAAGCCCTTTAGAACACTTACTCATGTTACTTCCATTTTTGACCAGGAATCATTCCTTAATTCGATAACTTCAACTGATTGGTCCAGCGTTACATAGTTATGTGATGCAGATCAAGCCTTTAACAAGTTTTCTTCTCTCTTTCTCAAAGCCGTGCACGAGTGTACAACAACAATAAAATGTAAAAAAGATACAAATATCCCCAGAATCCTTGGTTAACGCAGCGATTGCTAAAAAGTATGCGGAAGAAAGATAACCTGTACAGAAAAGTTAAAAGGCAACCATTTAACGCTGCTTTAGCTTCGTGCTATAAGAAGTATTCCAACTCTCTTTCATGCCTGCTAAAAACTGCGAAGAAAAATATTACGAAACTCAATTATCTAATGACACAAACAGTTCTAAGAAACAATGGCAGCTCTTGAACGACTTCTTAAATCGATCACCACATAGTTCATCTTTACAGAAAGTAATATATAATGGCATTACACATGACAGCCCTGACGCTGTTGCTGACGCGTTTAGTAACTACTTTTTCGAAATTTTCAGTCAAGAACATAGCACTTCGCATTGTAACCTAATTCGTTCTGACCACTCCTTCTTTATTTTTCCTGTGACACCTGCTGATGTGTCGACAGCAATTGTAAATCTTAAAGAGACCAGCCCCGGTATAGATCAAATTTCAGCCCGGCACTTAAAACTTGTAGTTGATGTTATTTGTGAACCACTTTCTGTAATTATAAATCTTGCGTTCAAGAATGGAATATTTCCTAGCTTGCTGAGAGTAGCTAAAGTTATTCCGGTATATAAAAAGGGTGACCGACTGTCAGTTTCCAACTACCGCCCTATCTGTATTCTTTCATCCCTTAGTAAAGTTATCGAAAAATTATTTATAATTCGCCTAAGCAAATACGTGCAAAAATTTAATCTACTGAAGTCATGCCAATTCGGTTTTTGAGAAGGAAGTTCCATTAGCCTTGCCCTGCTTTCCCTGACTGACTATATCAAGCGCTCTATTGATTCTGGATGCGTAGTTGGCTCAGTTTTTTTTTGACTTCACAAAAGCATTTGACACCATTAATCATCTCGTCCTGTCTAACAAACTCGAAGCATACGGTATTTCAGGTCCGGCTCTCAAGTTCTTAAAAAGTTATCTACAGAACAGAAAGCACACGGTATACATATCGGGCTGTTTCTCCGCTACTAAAACAATTAACCAAGGGGTGCCTCGAGGCTCATTACTTGGTCCATTACTTTTTTTACTTAACATCAATGATCTTCCCGACTGCATACACATGGCTCCCTGCGTTTTATATGCCGATGATACCACTATTTCCTTTGGTGATACATGTATTAATGCTGTCGCTGCCAAATTAAATGATGTCCTATGTAGCGTGTCCAAGTGGTGCCACGAAAATTATTTACTTATTAATCCAAATAAATCTAAATTTCTTATTTTTAAATCACCTCAACGTAAGTTAACCTCATTGCCAGGCATCAGAATTGACTCGCATTTCATAAGTGCCAGTGATAGTGTATCATTCCTTGGCGTTCAACTCGATACTAACCTTAAGTTCGTTAACCATATTGCTCACATTAGAAAGATGGCAGTATTCGGCATTCGTGCATTGCTTAAAGCATGCTCATATTTCTCCCATCAGACCCTGCTTTGTCTTTACTTCGCTTTTATTCATTCTCATATCACTTATGGCATCGCATCATGGGCAAATACTTATCAGTATCATCTTTCATCCCTTCAGCATTTACAAAATCGAGCCATTCGCATTATTTTTCACTGTCCTCGCGACGTCAGCGCCACTGCTCTTCTTCGTTGCAACAACATCTTATCTATCAATAACTTGTTTTGGTATAGTCTAATTTTGTTGTTATATAAACAACTAACAAATCAACTTGCCATCAATTTCATTGATTGAGATCTTTTGGTAAATTACAACTGTACTAGGTTTGCTGCTAACAATAATTCTTTGTTACCAAAGGTTTCTACCAATTACGGTAAATCATCTTCATCCTTCTGTGCGATCACATTGTGGAATCATTTACCCATGTCTGTTAAATCCAAAGGTTCTTTAATTTCATTCAAGAATTCATTAAAATATTATTTGTTGAATTTTTGATGTTGATGCTTGTTAAGTTTTACCAGATTTGTGTTTTTATATACAATATTCATTTCTAAATTTCCTCTTTTTTTTCGTTCATGCATTTTGATGTTTTGTATTCCTTTATGCTTACTGTTGTTTTTTGCGTTCATGCATTTTGATGTTTTCTATTCATTTATGCCTAATGTTATTTTGTACTTCATATCTTTGTTCCGTTGGTTCGCACTGCTGCTAATCCTTGTATTATTTATTTGTAACCTTCATCGAGGGTCCCGTTACAGTCTTGTACTTTGGGACCCTCGTCTGTATATTTTATATGCTGTCATTAACATACGATGTAATAATAATAATAAACTGATTTGATTTGACGATGACGGTATGACCACAGCCCGACGACGAAGCTGGAATGACGACGATGGAAAGACCACGATGGCGTGACGTCAACCGCATGACAACGGAGGTACGCTAGCGATTGTCGGACGCCGACGCAATGACGACGATGGCAGGACACAGCGGCCTAATCACGACCGAATGACGAGAGCATGATTACCAAAGAATAGCAAAGAAGAAATGACGTCGGCGGTCCAATGAAGGCCGTATGACGATGATGGCATGCTGTCAATTGAATGACGTTTCCGAGGTGATGACGAGGGTCAAACCACATCGTGACGACGATAGCCTAAGAGTCGGATGACGAAGCTAGAATGATGACGATGCAATGATCACGACGTCATCACGACGACGCTATGACAACGAATACATGAAGATGACTGTATGCCGTCGTGGCAATCACGACAATGGCAAGAGAGCGGTATGAGGACAATGGGATGACGAGCTAGGAGTTTATGACGACGACTGTATCAGGAAGACTGTATGACGACGATGGCGTGAAGGCGAGGGCTTGTCGAGAGTCTAATGAGGAAGCTGGAGTGATGACGATGGAACGACCATGACGGCCTCACGAGGATGGTATGACAACAAATGCATGACCACCACGATGCGACGAGAGTCGGATGACAAAGTTGGAATGACGGCGATGCCACGGCCACGACGGTATTGGCCACAAGCACATAACCAGTGGCCCACGCTGGTCGACAACTTGGCCGCTGGGTTGGAGTAAGAGGATATATATATATATATTGTTACGGAGAGTTGGGCAGAAATGACTTTATTTACAGGAGATGGATGATGGTGAGCGCGCAACCAGGCCTAGAAGCACTTCGTCCTCCTCTTCTTTCCAACTGCTTCTTGTATGCTCGTTACATTCCCCCACAAGCAGACGAAGCCCGTAGGGCGAGTTAGGAGGCATCAGTAGGGTAAAAACGTTTCAGGCGAGCAACATGAGTCACTTGCGTTCTACTTGATCGCCGGCCATTGCCCAGGAGGGGAGCTACCACATAACAAAGTTCACTCAAACGTTCCAGGACAACGTATGGGCCGGAATAGTGGGACAGGAACTTTTGACACAAGGCCCGCTTGCGTTGTGGTGTCCAAAGAAGCACCAAGTCGCCTTTGGCGAACGAAACAGGCCCGTGACGCTCGTCGTAACGGTCCTTTGAACGGTGTTGCGAGGCCAAAGTACGAAGGCGGGCTATTCGGCGGGCTTCTTCAGCGAGGCACACAGTCTTTGACACAGAATCGTCGAGAATAAAGTTTAAGAAAGTATCGAGAGGGCTGCGCGGTAGCCTTGCATAGAGGAGATAAAATGGGCTGTAGTTCGTGGTTTCATGTTTCGCCGTGTTGTATGCGTAGGTTATGCAGGGCAGCACGTCGTCCCAGTTCTTATGGTTGGAGGAAACATACATGGCAAGCATGTTGGTCAGTGTTCGGTTCGTCCTTTCAACGAGGCCATTGGTCTGTGGATGATACGGTGTGGAGTGACGGAACTCAGAAGTGCACAGACGAAGTAGCTCCTCAACGGCGTCCGCAGTGAACTGGCGACCACGGTCACTGATGATAACACGCGGCGGACCATGACGAAGAACTACGGAACGCAGCAGGAAAAGCGCCACACATGCAGCGGTGGAAGAGGGTATGGCTGCAGTTTCTGCGTACCGTGTGAGATGGTCCACGCAAACGATTATCCAACGGTTCTTATTGTTAGATAACGGGAATGGACCCATAAGGTCAATGCCTACTTGCTCGAAAGGTGTACTGGGCGGTGTCAATGGCTGCAGGCGACCTGGTACAGCGGTGGTTGGTCGCTTGTGACGTTGACACGTTTCACAACTAGCGACATAGTGTTTGGTTGTCTGGGACATGTTGGGCCAGTAAAATCGCTCTTGCGTGCGGTGTAGCGTTCGCACGAAACCAAAATGACCAGATATCGCATCGTCATGCATGGCGCGTAAGACGTCGGCGCGGAGACTCTCGGGAACAACTAGAAGAAAACGTGCTCCATTCCCGGAGTAATTGTTCTTATACAGCAACTCATCACGAATGGTGAAGCGACCGCTACCTTGAGCAGTACGAGCGGCGGCAAACAGCGGATCCAGGTTGAGATCATTGCGTTGCTCTCTCTGAAAGTCTGCCGCGTCGGGGAACGTACGAGTAATGGCAGCGAGATAGTCATCAAAATTCTCAGCTTCGCAGTCGGAAGTCGCAAGAGGAATGCGAGAAAGGCAGTCTGCGTCGGCATGACGACGTCCGCTCTTGTATGACACCACGAAGTCATATTCCTGTAGGCGCAGCGCCCAGCGCGCGAGTCGACCTGATGGATCACGCAAGCCAACCAGCCAGCATAAAGAGTGATGATCGGTGACTATCTTAAATGATCTTCCGTAAAGATAACATCGAAATTTCTGCACGGCGAAAACAGCTGCCAGGCATTCCTGCTCCGTAACCGTATAATTGCGCTCGGACTTGCTCAGACAACGGCTGGCATATGCAACGACATGTTCGGCGTTGTTGTGACGTTGTACAAGTACCGCTCCTATTCCGATTCCACTAGCATCGGTGTGCACTTCAGTCGGGCAACATGGGTCGAAGTGACGCAAGAGGGGTGCTGACGTTAGTATAAATTTCAGTTGCGAGAATGATGCGTCACACTCCGGTGTCCATGTGAAGGATACATCCTGTCGCAGAATAGATGTCAACGGGTGAACAATATCGGCAAATCGGGGTACAAAACGACGAAAATAGGAACATAGACCAATGAAGGAGCGAAGTTCTCGTGCTGTCTGTGGTGGTTTGAAAGAGCTGACTGCTTCAATCTTACGGGGATCGGGTCTGACGCCATCCTTGTCGACTAGATGTCCCAGAACCAATGTTTGACGCTCGCCAAACCGACACTTTTTTGAGTTTAAAACTAGTCCAGCTTTCTCGATGCAACTCAGAACAAGACTCAGGCGGGCGTTATGTTCTTCCAACGTGCGGCCGAAGATTACAACATCATCCAAGTAACACATGCATATCTCCCACTTTAGGCCACGTAAAATTGTATCCATGAATCTTTCAAAGGTGGCGGGAGCATTACAGAGGCCAAAAGGCATAACATTAAATTCGAATAAGCCATCTGGGGTCACGAATGCGGTCTTTTCCTTGTCTTTAGATTCCATAGGTATTTGCCAATACCCCGATCGTAGATCAAGCGTCGAAAAATAAGAAGCAGCGTGTAAGCAATCGATGACGTCGTCGATTCGCGGTAGTGGGTAGACATCCTTCTTCGTCACAGCGTTTAGACGTCTGTAATCTACGCAGAATCTCCAGGAACCATCTTTCTTCCGGACGAGGATTACTGGAGCTGCCCATGGGCTGGACGACTCTTGAACAACACCTTTTTTCATCATTTCCTTAACTTGTTCTGCGATAACCTTGCGCTCTGAGGATGACACGCGGTAGGGCTTCTGGCGAATGGGGTGTGCTGAGCCGGTATCTATTCTGTGGCGAGCTCGTGATGATGGTAAATCAAGTGGCTTATCTCCGTGGGTAAAATCAAATGCAGCAACATGTCGAGATAGGACTTGTACCAGTGCTTGACGCTCAGGTGTGCAGAGAGCCTTGCTGATCATACCGAGAATCAGCTCTTCAGAAGGGCGATAATCGCATGGAGAGTAAGCAGGAGCGGGCTCTGCTGTGAGTACTGCTATTGAGCTGCATGAAGCTTCATCGAAAAGGGCAATTTTCATGCCTCGAGGCAGAACTACTGGCGTGGCGGAACAATTCAGCGCCCACAACGTTGCGACTCCTCTCCTCAAGCACACGACAGAGCAAGGCACGAGTATACATTTTTTAGCACAGTTAATGCTGATGGGCCTAATCACGAGGTCAACGCAAGGAGCGTCAACAGTAGTTGCACAAACACGAACGGGCGTTAGGCACCATGAGGGAGCAAGCACTGCATCAAGCACACTGAGTGTATTCCTTTCTTCGTCACACGAGCTTTGTTCAGAAAGCGCGGGTAAAAGCACCTCGTTCACATGGATTTCACCATTTCCACAGTCCACAGAAGCGCCGCAGTGTTGAAGGAAATCTATGCCGAGAATTACATCGTGCGAACAGCGGGCAAGGACTAAAAACTCCGACACAAACACTTTCCCAGCCAACGTAACACTTACAGCGCAAACACCGAGGGGGTGGAGCCACTCTCCGCCCACTCCACGAAAGGTAACGGCATCGTCCCATGAAAACATAACTTTGTGGCCTAGGCGGTTCTTGAAAGCGAGGCTCATGACAGACCCATTCGCACCAGTATCAACTAAAGCAGTGGTCGGCAATCCGTTAACTAGCACATTCACTTTGTTTTTGATCATCACAGCAGGCAGAGGTATTTCATCCAAAGACCGTCCGGCGACCTCACCTCCATCGGCCGCGGATGCTAGTTTCCCGGCGGGGGCGAAGATGCACGGCGCCGAGGGGACGGAGAACGACGAGGACGGTTAATTGGTGGTGTCAGGCTGCGGTCAGACGCTGGCGAATCGCTGCGTCTGATCTCGCGCGAGAAACGGTCCGTGGGAAGTGAACTGGTCCATGGGTCGTGCGAAGTACGGGTTCCAGGTGGCGAAAACATCGGCGGTGTCCTTCGTGGCTGACGGTGTTGGCGACAGTAACGAGCTATGTGTCCCGTGGAACCGCAGCTGTAGCACACGAGAGGGTCACGGTTCACTGTATACTCTTCAAAACCAATGCTTGCTCTCTGTGGGCGGTAAGCGAGTTCGTTCTCTCTTGGGTAACTCGCCTCCGGTGTTCGCTGGGATCGGTTGTATCGGTCGTAATTGGGGTCCTGGTAGTAGGGTCGACGTTGCTCTGGTCGCGTCCCGGCATCATAAGTCACGGGGCCTTGGCGATAATACCGTGGCTCTGCCCATCGTGATCGAGCGTCAGAGGGAGCGCCGCTTTCGTAAACAAGTGGTGGCTGTCGAGGCGGGAGTCTATATTCCGCTGGATACTCGGAGAAGGATGAAACGGTTGTCTCAACAGCTGGGGACGAGCATGGGTGATAAGTATCGCGGTGAGTCACTTGTGAGTGCAGGCTGAGCTCTTCTCGAACTATTTGACGGATCGTTGAAGCAAGATCGAGCGACTGGTCGTTATCTATGCTTGCAACGGTCGTAACGTTGGCTAATCTGCCAAACTTCGGCGTAACGCGCCTCGTCTTAAGCTGCTCGAACGTGCGGCAGTGCCGGATGACGTCGGCGACAGAGGCCAGGTTGTCTTTAGCAATCAGAAAGCTATAAACGTCCTCGGCGATTCCTTTTAGGATGTGCCCGACTTTGTCTTCCTCGGACATGCCAGAGTCCACCATCCTGCAGAGTTTTAGCACTTCCTCAATGTAGGTCATGCATGTTTCGCCCGGTACTTGCGCGCGTTGTGAAAGCGTCAGCTCTGCCCTTTTCTTTTTCGTCACGGAGTCACCGAAGCGCTCTTTGATTTGCGAAACAAATCTTTCCCATGTTGTGAATGTCTCCTCGTTGTTGTCAAACCACACCAACGCGGTATCCGTAAGAAAGAACACAACGTTGGAAAGCTGGGAAGTGCTATTCCACTTGTTGTAGGCGCTCACCCGTTTGTAATGGATGAGCCATTCATCGACGTCTTCGCCCGGTTTTCCGGCGAAGGGACGTGCATCTCGTAGTTGCTGGGCAGAACTGGCAGAGGCTGGGACAGGCCGTTGCTCTTCCGCGTCGCGGGACATCTCCAACTCCGCTGGGTTCGGTGGAAGTCCAGCAAGGCGGCGGCTTCGACGAAGAACTTGCGGTATAACCTCCGTCTTCGGGTGTCGATTACCCAGCACCTTCCACCACAACTGTTAGGGAGAGTTGGGCAGAAATGACTTTATTTACAGGAGATGGATGATGGTGAGCGCGCAACCAGGCCTAGAAGCACTTCGTCCTCCTCTAGAAGCACTTCGTCCTCCTCTTCTTTCCAACTGCTTCTTGTATGCTCGTTACAATATATATATACATAGGCTCAACACGGCTGGAATGACCATGTAGGCTCTTAAAGCAAAACTTTCTTTGGCTCTTCCTCTGGGTTCGGCGTTCGTCGACGTTGCCTCGCCGCATATATTTGTGGATATATAGACACACTGGGTGTGTGCCGGCTGCAGTCTGGCCGAGTAGGCAACGTGGATAGTTAAATGCACTGTAGCCAAGCTTTCCTTGCTTCTTCCCCGGGGTCTGGCCTTCGTATTCATTTCAAAATCGCGTGCACATCGAGAACAAGTCACGTGGTCACCTGCGCCCATACGTGCTTTTTCGGGGAGGGTTTAGCTGTCATGGGACGGAAGCGCTCTCAAATAAGTGCCGAGGAAGTCTTAGCCATGAGCAGGTGCCCCGCTGAACAGGCACGTAAACACGAAGGTACACTTGCGCGCAAAAAAAATTATGGATATGTTGAAGTCTAACTTCTCATAGACAACTCGCGCACTCATTTCATAAGCATGCGCACCAACGGAAGCTCGAACACCGATAAACATAAGTGCAAACATTGCCGAAAGCTTCGCTTCATATATGTTGCATCATGTGCGCTGGATTTGCCAAATCCATTCATACAGAAGCGCTTACTCAAAAGTAAGCGCTTCTGTAGTAACTTTGCTAGACATTTTCTTCATACTGAGCTGCTGGCGCCGTAACAGCATTGTAAGGTATAAACTTAGCCGGATGCCAGAAACGGAAAATTGACTGCAGTGTAAAATATAACGGTAATTACCGACATACTATAATAAAATAATAAAGAATGTGTTGCCAGCGAGTACTTTATAAGACAATGAATTAAAATGGTTGAAATATTTATTACTGAGCATCTACGTGACCTGGGTTAGAGATAATAAACAGTGCGTGGAGTGGCTTGAAGCCATCGTTGTGCTTATCGAATAGGCGGGAAGCGTTGTGGCTCTATTTTATTATCTTTATGGTCTGCCTCAGTACACCTGTGTCGGTGCAATGGGAAGGAGTGACACTGGTTATCCTACGTGTAAACATTACTTTGCGCAACCATAATTACACTGCACTCTCATGCTCTTCCATGTTATGTCATGCATGACGCTGTGGTGGAAATACGGCAATGATAATTGACAAAGTTTTACCCTCTGTGATCTTGTCGCGCAGTGGCATGGACGTATTGAGAGAGTGATTAATATTGTGTTCCGTTCAATGAGTTCATTTAATGCTTTTATCGCTGCTTGATACTCTGAATGTCCCAATGCTGCTGTATAGCAACAGTGCTTCATTACGTTATGTGTAAACCTTGCTTGCTTCTTCCAGATAAATTTAAGCCTCATTCTACTTGACTGACTCAACATTGAACATTTTAATGAAAGAGAAAATGTCCTTTCGGTTCATTCACTGGCGGTGCCATATTTACGCCCACACAGCGAGGATGGTCTTGTCACAAATGTTTAAATTAACGTTGCGTCTATGCAACATACTGATGCTCTACCAGAGCCCTCACCTACCAGAAATGGCAAAATTATGTCTTTTTGATTAAAACAATTATTTCAAGCCCACTTTAAGTGAACAGATTACCATGCAGTTATAATACGTATAATAAGTCATCCCGTTCTGATCCGCAGCCTAAAAGTTGGTGTGGCACATATTCGAAGAAAGTTGCACCAGGGGCCGTATTCTGTAGCACTTCGGTTTTCGAAGAGTTCGTTTTGCGAGGCGTGATTAGTCGTCGCCTGGGTGACGCCATCGCCTCGGGGCATGCATGCATATTATGATGACGTAACGCACACGCCAGTCGTGCGGAAACCGTCATTATGATACGAAGCGAAGTGGCGCGACGTGCTTCGGTGTGATTCGAAGGCGGCGTGTGCCGTGTGCACGGGTGAGGTCGGCGTTCAGAGAAAGAAGCGTTCCTAATTTGCTGTATTTTCCCTTGGTTTGTGACGTTCACGCCGAGGAAAGAACCTGCGCTCTGATTGGCCTCTCGTTCGCATTACGTCAGCGGACCACCCAAATGTGACGTCACCGCCAAAATGAATTCTTCGAAAACCAAATCGTTATAGAATACGGCCCAAGTATTCATTTATTCCATGAAAAAGTCTGGATTGTAACCGCCTGCCTGTTTCCATCACCATCATTCCGGACAGCGCAAGCTTCAAATCAGCCGTGCGCAGCACACTATGGTAAATTTTATTGATGTGTACATTTGTTGTACAGGGTGTTCAAAATTAAGCTTTACGGAATTTTTAAAAATCGCCTGTGTCCTAATTCTTATCGTTGAGCTGGGTTATGCGAAAAGGCGGACATTAGTAGCACGAGAGTCCGAAACAAATATTCGACTAATTAACAAAAATTGACTAATAAACTTCTTAGTTAATTACTTTACGCCACATCATGCAATTTACGAATTGTAGCCGGTGAGTTTGCAAGACGCATCCACTTGAAATGAATCTCCAGAATGGCACCAGTTTCGAGATATTATTTCCCAAATTGCGGGACGAAATACCTGGGCGTTTCAGTTACTTTTGTGCTTGAATGTATGAAACAGCATTTTGGTAAAAAAAGCCGGCAGATCCCACGTCCTGTGGAAATGGACGACATGCGAAGCAGTGTGCCTACCAAGTTAACGAAACGAACATGAGAGCGTCAAGACGTAGGCGGCTGTTTCAATACCTACATGACGCTGCAGACGCGCTTGTCATGGCATTCATCTTATGAGCCCTCAGGAGTCCCTTTAGTTACGCCTATGAGACCTTAAGGCCTTAGTCATGCTCATGACTATGCCTTCCTTTAGCCCTTTAGACCTTTAGCCCTTTCCTTTACTTAGTACCACATCCGAACCCATTTCAGTGGTTTTTGAGTGTTAATCCTTTTTTCGCTGGGTCATTGTCATTTTAGGCGGCTGTTTCATGACCTACATGGCACGCATGTCGTGACGTATCATTTATGTTCATCATACACTCTTGCCATACTATGCCACGTTTCGTACCTACCAAGTTAACGAAATGACCATGAGAGCACCAAGACGCATGCGGCTGTTTCATAACCTCATGACACACATGTGATGACCTATAATTTATGTTCGTCATACACTCTTGTCATGCTATGCCAATTTTGGTACATACCAAGTTAACGCAACGGCCATGAGAGCATCAAGACGAAGACGGCTAGATATATAGATGGATAGATAGATACTGTCAAAGTGGCAAGTGTTTGCCGAGAAATGCTTCGCATTTAAAGGTAAGTGGAACAATAGTGCATTTTTAGGCGAGTTTGATGGCGCATATCTACAAATTGGTGTCATTCTGGTAATTCATTCCAAGTTGATGCGCCTGACAAGCTCACTGGCTACAATTCGTAAATTTCAATATTTGTCGTAAAGTAATTACCTAAGAAGTTAATTAGTAATTTTTTGTTAATTGTTGAATGTGTGTTTTGAGTTCGCGTGCTACCAATGTCCGTCTCATCGAATAACCCAGCTCAATGATAACATTTATGCTACGTGCCACAGGCGATTTTAAAGATTCCCTAAAGCTTAATTTTGAACACCCGGTATATTACGAGCCACACCTTCTTGTAATGTGTACGGGCCTCGAAAGTGTTTAGGTAAATAGACAAATAAATAAATAAATAAATAAATAAATAAATAAATAAATAAATAAATAAATAAATAAACGTAGGCAGCTGGCACTAGTGGTGCAAGGCTGGAGTAAACAGCAGAGTGATTGAACTAGCTTCGTCCAGGTTTTACTAGCCTTGGCGTGTATTGACCCTTTTCGCGGCGCTCCCGTGGGTGCTGCCATGTTTGATCACGTGGTGACGCGTCCATTGCTTGCCTCAGCCGCCTCCGTTGCCTCCGCGTTTACAATACAAGCGCGTGACGCCGACGCGGCGAAGCAAACCGCTGTTTCGACGCGTATAGTAGATGGTGACTGCGTGCACGACACGAAGCTTTGGGTGACAGCTTTAGAGGCCATGTAAGTGCTTTCAGAGCTCATTACGCCTTGTCCAAACGGCGTGAGCAGCGTATACGGTGCTTGCACTAAGAGCGGGGCTAGAAATGTATTCCAAGCTGTCTAATCTTTCCGCTTATGAAATAAATCGGGATCAGTGTGCTCTGCGTTCTTTATTAGGCAAACATTTTGAACCAGTGGCTTGTCATGCTTCTGACTCAGTAAAGTTCCTCGGTGCGGCCACTATCTGTTTATTTTCAGCGTAATCACTCGCGGGTGTGCTCTGCTGCGATAAATTTGTTCTTGCTGTGCACAAAGCTTGGAATTTAAATGTTCGGTACTTTGCGGTAGCTCGTAGCAAAGACATATTATCGCTAGTCCCTCGCTTACTCTGTAGACCGTCACGAAACATTCAGCTTCCAACATTCGTGTCGTGTCGGTGTAGTCGCCGTCACTAATGCTTCGGCACATTGATTCAAGTGTGCGCCTCTTCACTCACACATTGGCGATAGGGTGGGTGTAAGTTTTCGTGCGAGTAAGGGTGGATGTGTGTAGAAAGCGTGCGTGAAACTTACTATGCCAGTAAGTGGCACTACTTCATTTTGTAACGAGCAGTACTCACTCCAAAGTGCCGACGTTCCGGAGTTGAAGTCCTTTCTTTAGAGGTTCGCTATACAGCGCAGGCAGATGAATTATATTTTTTATCCTTGAGAAAATCCGTGCATCGCGAAGGTCGGCAACATAGGCAGTCATTATGTAGCAGCGGCGACACAGGTTGATTCCATTCAATATGTGAATCACTATTTTTGCAGTGAACTACCGCACACGTCTTCCCTTTATCGTGACACATTTTGCAGTATGAATTGGCCAGGCACAGTGCATTAGCGCACACCCAGTTGCATTTTCAACAGCTGATCGCACAGTAGCAGGGTAGAAGCAGTAATGGTTTCGTATTCGTGCGCATTCGCTGAGGCAACGTATGGCGCGCAGCCGAAAGCGCCATCTCGTTCCTGTAGAGCTAACTGCTCCGCGAAAAGGGTCAATAACAGCGGCGGCTTTGACGCAGTGTTGCCAGGTTTGGCTATATATAGCCAAATTGGGCTACGGGAAAAATTTTTTGGCGTCGACTTGGACGAGTTGGCTATGTGGCTATATTTGGGCTACTGAAAATCTGGGACTTGGCTGTGTTTGGGCTATAAGTGGTGCCCTAATCCACGCTCCAGAGGTGGCTCTGATCGGGTAGAAGTAAATCTTGAAGGCTGTGTTTTAGCTAGCTGAGCCGGCCACGTGGCTGTGCGTGTGTGAGTGCGCGAAATGACCCCCTTCCCCTCCCCCCCCCGCCTTCCTTCCCTCTCTGCGCCGTTGTCTGAGCCGGTGGCTTTCATCTCTGATGCACTTAAACTTACACCCCGCTTGACTGTTAAGGACCCGATCCCCGGGTATCGGGATGAACCTGGGAGTAGTGGGTTTTTCACAGTACACTCTACTCACATGGCTATGCTCATGAAGGGAGAGCAATAACATAGGGTCGGGGCCGTCGGGCGATCGTGGCGCCGACATGAAAGAAGGGAAGCACTGGCGGATGACACGCTCCAGTGTGTTCATGGCCATGTCTTCCGGATGAAGTATCGCACCAGGCACAGCTTTCGACCTACTCCGCGTTTCTGGCGCGAAGATTTACTGCTATTTTCCTTTTCCTGCTAGATGAATTTTATTGCGCTAGCAATTATATGGACACTTCAACCGGATTTCTGCCGTCGCCGTCGCCGTCGTCATCGCCGTCGCCGTGAGGTTCCCTATAGATAAAATCTTCGCCGCGCGCCGTATGCCCGAGCGGAAGCGTGCGGGGACGCGCGCTTTCCCGGACAGCGAACGCACTCAATCACCCACGCGCAAGCAAGGAAGCGGGAAGCCAGCGCCGGAGGAAGCGCGGGGGGGGGGGGCACTTCTACTCTGCCACAACCGCGCTCGTTGCTCGCTCGCCCGCACCGTCTCTTATCTCCACACGGCTCTGACCTTTATGCGCCGTGCATTCGCCGCTCAGTTTCCGTTGAAGCGATAGACCGCACGTACTTTCGCCCGCGGCGGCGTATGCGCTCGCTGCCAGCGTTTTGACAGCCGTTGGCTCCAGTCATTCAGTGTGATCTATTCATGTTTGTTTGTGCGCGCTCACACCACGCTTGTTCATTCAGTTAGTAATAGTCGGGCCACATTTTCCAACGCACGCTACACATGCAATGCTGCCCGGATCGGCAATGCAGCACTACAGGTGTGTCCCTTCGCACGCGCTGCCCACGGGAAGCGCTTCTCATCAACACCACCGTTTCACACGCGCCTTCTCGTGGTCATCGAGTCTCTCTTCATGTCGGTCTACTTACGCCGCAGCGCACCTGCTTACTTAATCAGCTCATGTTTACTACAATTCATATTGCTACCAAAGCCGCTCACCTTACTTCGTATGACATTGCTGTGTTGTTATCGCATTCATTGCTTCGCCCTTAGGGCGAAACTGTGACATTTTTTTCTTCGTGCTTAGATTCGAGATTCGTTTCGATAGGTTGGATGTAAGATCGGATCCTTCTCAGAGAGGAGAATCCAAACATGGGGAAGTGGGCCAAGTATGCGAGAACGTATAAAAAAGAATGGGAGCAAGAACCCGAGCCAAAGGTGTGTTCTGGTGCTTTTACTTCTAGATGGTTTGCCGCGATGACATTAGCGCACCACGTCACATGAACTTCACCCACCGTGTTAGCTTAGCTTGTGAGGTGTCGTGATGTTGGCTCGAGGACGCGGGTTTGATTCCCGGCCACGGCGGCCGCATTTCGATCAAGGCGAAATGCAGGAACACCCATGAACTTAGGTGTACGTTAAAGAAACCGAGGTGGCCAAAATTAATCAGGAGTCCCCCCTGCGTCATGCCTCCCAATCATATCGTGGTTTTGGCACGTAAAACTCCAGCAATTATTAGTTTTAGAATAGGGGCCTCAAACGTATTGGCGCCCCAAGGAAATAGCGTCGAAGCCACTGCGCATGCGCAAGACGGTAACTGTGTTTGGGTTTAGCGTCGGGCACGCTATTTCATCGATTTAGTGGGAGCCCAAAAAGCTGCCCCAAAAGCTTTCGTCAACAAACATGGCGGCGCCCATCAAAGCGACGGCTCTAACCTAGCGGAAAACTGGGCTCGATTCGTGGTAATGCGTGAAGTTCCTACGCTAGAAGTGATTGCGGTTATCGCTTTCTCTCAACTAACATGTGTAATGAAGATTGTCTGATTCCGAATTCAAATGTCGATTTCATGGCTTGTAGGCGTATCACGGATTGGCTTGGCTGGGTGAACGGGCGTCAAGTTGGTTACTCAAAACTAAGGGCAACAAGTTGCATGCTGCTAATAGAATAAGTTCTAAACTGTAATTAAATGTGAAAACACGAAAGTCTAAATTACCTTTCTTTTCATAAAATTCCATATTTTATTTTAATATTTATAACAGCTTTTCTTTGACGCCGTAGTGACGCTGCAAACGCAACACGCTATCGGCAAACGCAAAACGCCTATTCCAAAACTCTTCATTCCTGCATGCCCCACCGCTAACACCCGCAAAGCTCTCTGGAGCCCCAAACTGTTGGGGCCCCTATTCTAAAACTTTATTAGCCATCAACATGGTTTGCTTTTTTTGCGATAGCAGTTATATGGACACTCCAAAGCAGATTTCTGCCGTCGGCGTCGCCGTCGTCGTCGCCGTGAGGTTCCGTATGACGTCAACGGCGATGAAATCGTCGCCGCGCTCCGGATGCTGTATGTGCGAGTGAAAGGGCGCGAGGGACGCTCGCTTTCACGGGAAGCGAACGCACGTCGGAGAGCAAATGCGCGTTCTGCGCTATGCTTCCTGAAGGGCTGCAGAATTAAGCGTCTCTTTCCTCCTTTCCATATATACAGAGCAAACGCAACTTTTTCCGTCGCGCGAAACGCTGTGGGGGGACAGGAGGAAGGGGAGGCGACGTTTAGCTGCGGCACCAAATACGTATTTATATAAAAACGCCGCGCGCGTTCGGTGCGAACGCGGGCAAAACGCTGACGGCGTCGACAACAGTTCTGCGCGTCGCTGGTGCTGCTGCATGTCCAAGTTTATACCGCTGATAAAACTAGTATTCTTACTCCATATATCTTTCTACTAATTTGCTATCGCAATTGGTGCTTCGCCTTTCGGGTGAAACTGCGACAAATTTTTTGACAGTAACCGCTTTTCACAGCATTACCACTGTTATCAATTTGTTGTTTACCATTGCTCTTTGTGCGCCATCGCGGCTTTTACCATTTCGAGCGAGTTAGTTCGGGACGTGCTCGTCGCCGAAAACGACTGCGCGCTTCTTACACTAGTATGCCGGTTTGCGCAGTAATCCTTTAAAACTCCTGTTACATCGATTCAGACAGTGAGTGGTATCTGTTGCCTGTCCCTTTTCTTAACGCATGCTCTTGGCGTGCTTGAGACCTAAGATGGCGGCGAGGCAGATTTAAATTGACACTCTATAGGTAGTGTGTGTCCCAGCTAATCCGGCCCAAGCGAATTGAAAAAAAATGAGAAAACAATATAGAACGATGTGACAAATAACGCGAGATATCATAGTGCGAAAGACTTGTTTTAGCTCATCAAAAAAGAAGCCGTGAGCATGTCGCTGTCGCAGATCGCTGGACAGCTTCTACGTCGTAGGCACAAATAACGTGAGAGATTGATGACGCTGAACATTATTTTGTGTTCACGACAGTTAAAAAGCAGAGTTTGTAGTTAATATTACTGTAAATAACTAAAAATAATAACTTAGTACTATCTGTCATAAAATAAAAGCACTCATTTCGCCTTCTGCAGCGATTAACTGGAACTTAAGAGCTTCCGGGGCCAACCAAAAAGTGTTCTGTGCAAGCTTGATGTCGCTGTTGTTGATGTAAAGGGCCGACCGTCATGGTGGCACGGACATTTTGTTATGACGGGTTGTGCAAAAAAAGATTGCCGTAGTCGAATGTGAAAATGTGTACACAAATAAAATTGCAAATAAAAATGGCTACATTTGGCTACGAAATATTTTGCACTTTTTTTTCTGTTTGGCTACATTTGGGCTACAACTTCTCTAGATTTTGGCTACACCGCCTCGTCCGACCTGGCAACACTGCTTTGACGCGATACTCCGGATTAGCACGCAATCGCCGCATTTGTTCTCGGCTGGCGGCACGAAGATCTTCCAGCTGAGCGGCTTCTTCTTCGGGAGTTTCTTACTTCTTCGGCCATACCATGTTACATTTACTCAGTGCGAAGTCTACGAGAGTTGTGTGTGTCGCGTCGCGGCGACATGATCTTCATAATCAGTGTGACGTCATGGCCAAGCTTTACAAAGTGTTGTGATGACTAAGCAAAGCAAGAATTCCAGCCCGAAGCAATGACATGGCTGGGCGAAGCTGGGTAAGTGATTGCTAGGCGACCGCATTGACGGAGCGGGTCTGCTGGAACGCGGTGTCGGCATTGGGACACGGTGTCGCTGTTGCAAGCTGCGCTATGGAGCGCGCAGTGACGCCATCGCTGGCGCGGCGGCGGAGGAGTGTTGCCGGACCTAGGAAAAACCAGGCGCAGCTTCGACTCTGCGCCGTCGTTTGGCTAAGGCTTCCTCGGCTCTCTGTGCAGGATCAGCTCGACGCCGGCGACTGTGTTTTTGTTTGGCCAAGCAGCGCGATTCCCGGAAAGCGGTCTCTTCCTAGGGAGTGCGGTTCTTTCTCGGTATCCCCATGGCTGTTACTACCGCCCGCACACTAGCAACCCCGCTTTCACACCTGCTACACGGAACGTTTATGGAAAGCCGAGCAGGCGCGCTGCGCGCAGTTTCTAGGCGCGGAGTCTTGCGAAGCTATCACACAGCTAGTATGGGGTTGCTAGGCAACGCAGTGACCACATAGCTCGGCGAGGTTTTGCCGCTCGCGGCACAAATTACGGCCGGCTTAAACAGCTCCGCTGTTAATACACCGAAGAACAGTGACCAGTGCTTACGCGCTATAGCCACCGGCATTAGCTTGTGGTTGCTGCGCTTGGGCGCACATCTGTGACCGCTGCCAGTTCGCCCGTATTGCGGCCTATAAATCTCGTTACATTTGGCTGAGGTGCTCGGTAGCGTGCGATCCCAGAGTTTTGAGGTGGACGAGCACTCGCACCTCCACCAAAGATAATCAGGTTCATAATATATATATATATATATATATATATATATATATATATAACAAATAAATTGTGTGATAGAGCCAATCACAATCACTGTTGTGCAATTGGTAAACTGGCTCACGGGAGCTATACGTGCACTTTCTCAAAGCCTCCTCTTCGAAGCCGTAGCAACGAAGGAGCAACAGCTAAAGGCCAATAGGCACCTTATTCTTGGTGTGTCTAACCGGAGACGACATGTGAGGTTATTTATGTAAGTCTTGTAAGGGCTTACCTGGCGGTCGTAGACTGGCCAAAGCCGCTCGTACGAGTGCTCGTGAGCCCAGAATTGCAGATCCACTCCATATTTGTAAAACAGATCTTCGAGCCCGTACAGGTGGACCAAGGGGATTCCTTTACGCACCTGCGCACAGATCATTCGCGCACATAAGCTAGCGCGCGAGCCATCATCAAGGCAGTTCCATCACCATGGCAAAAAAGTCGACTACACATGAATATCTGGTGTATGGTTGTGATTGACCCTTCACAAAATTTAATATGGCGCTGTGAAGCAATAGCAGATCAGTAAAAAAAAAAAACTACATTCCTCGCCTTGAATAGCGAGTGAAGGATAATCAGATGAACCCGTTAAAACACAACTGAAAACATGTAGGCGTCTCTTCTTCATGTTGCCACCGACACCACGTGCCCTTTCGTCACGCATGACGACTACGGTGTGACGACCACCACGACGACGTTAGCAAGATTGCGAATACGATGGGATGACAAGGACTACGATAAGGGCACCTGGATTTGTTCACGACTGAGCGCCCACCGGTTTAACGCTTAAACCCCTTCAGTAACGAATTAGCATGGACTGTCGATAAATGTATGAAATCGACATAACTTTATGCCAAGGTGCTGCAGAGTCCATTATATGAGCAACTCAGAGTGGTAGAATGACTCTTTATGCCTTTTATGATGAGTCACCATAATTACAGAGTGATAAAGTATGTAATGATTGTGCACTCAGTAATGTCACGTTTCTTCATGAAGAAGAACTAAATCAATAGCGCGAAGTACTTGCACAAGTTAATTATGGGTTGAAAGCATTACCAGAAAGAAAAGAAATTACTTCGCAATCACTACCGAAACGTGCCTCATGCACGTTTTGCCACATGCACGTCGCACCTCCCGTCAAACAATGTAGTTACTTTTCCAAAGCGATCTTCGGTAGCGATAGATTTCCCTCAGAAGTAAACTGAAGGTACTTGAGGTAAGCAGAACGTTCAATTTACCCTAAGCCTAATTTTTGTGGTCTATTGCTTGCCACAACTGCAAAGAAATGGAAAAAATAAGTCGCGTCCACAAATGTGTTGAACGTGACGTAAGAGGTTCACACTTGGGCGAGATGGTATAGCTTCATGTTGAGTAACAGCGCAACAAAGACACGGACTAAGGAAGTGACGGGACAGGCGATGTCGCGTCTTTGTTTCTCTGTTATTCAAAATGAATTAATTTATGGGCACTCCTATAGGATCGCAGCATGTTTCCACTGTCTCTCCACTTTTTTTTTCGTCTCTGGCCTGCTCAATAGCGCAATAGAGGCGAAGCCCTCTAATGTTATAATGCTACTGTACTAAAATCTGGCCAAACTGCGTATAGTCACCCGCACATAATTGGACCCCAACCTCGTTAGGATGGCCAGGGCTGTTGATAAAAACTTGTGTAGAGTAGCCGAAAAGATTTTTAGGTATGCGGATGATTTATTTTGTTTTTCTGAAGAACGAAGGCTTTAACCGAAACACTGTCGACACTTCGGAAGAGTTAAAATAAATTGGTTTTGATCTACAGGTTACGGTCGAAGCCGCAAAAAAAAAAAAAAAAACGCGTAACAGTACTAAATGCGAAGCATTTCTTGGTGAACATTATCTATCTATCTATCTATCTATCTATCTATCTATCTATCTATCTATCTATCTATCTATCTATCTATCTATCTATCTATCTATCTATCTATCTATCTATCTATCTATCTATCTATGTAGCCGCCTACGTCTTTGTGTTCTCATGGTCGTTTCGTTAACTAAAAATTGTTGGAAGTTAGCGCTGTGTCCGCGTCGTCCATCCGTGCCTCGTCCCCTTTTCATGCGCTAATAAGTATAAGACATGGAATACAAACACGCCCAATCTTACGCTCTTTCAAGTTACATTTCTAGTACATCGGGCTCTGTTTTATGTTCTACGTTGCATCCTTCCATACTCATCACAGTCATCTCAGCTGCCTTTTGTAGGGCACGCTCGCTCTCGTACTGTCTACGACTCGACCAGATGCCGCCGTATGTGCAACGCTTCTGTGGGGACCTTGAACCCTCGAGAGGACATGGACGAAGAATTTGCAAGATTCTGAGATCAGAATGCCTCAGGCTTTACAGGGACTTACTGCAGGCACGAGTGTTTCTTCAGGCAAATCAACCTGCGGCAAAAGGGAAAAAGTGGCGAGAATACTCAAGAAGGATTGACCACACTGTGGAAGCCCTCTGGAGACCTCGGCTCAGAGAACTGCGGGCAACACAGGAAAGAAATCAAGGGAACCAGATCAACGCAGTCCACATCGATGGGGACATACAACTGCCTGGGTATGTGAGAGACACCCTGAAGCGAGGACCAAAATTTGCTGGTGGACCTAAACTGTCCGCTCCTGAACTCTTAACCTTGGTTAGAGACGTTTCTAAACGCGCTGAGGGAAATGAAGTGGGAATGTGCATTTCAGCAGGTGTGGATGTTGTGTCGCGAGCTAAGCCATCCCGGCCGTCAGTGCCCTTGAAACGTGTCAGACATTTCCTTCGCGAAAATAGCTTGGCACTGCTTCCTGCAGATAAGGAGGTTGGTTTCGTTGTCATCCCACACGACTCTTTGAAACAGAAGGCAGATGAGGCGTTGGATTCCGTTTTTCATAGCAGGAATGATGTCTCACTTGCGAAAGTGAAAATGGAAGCTAAGAAGCTTTGTCAGAAATTAAACCTGAGTAAGCTGGTTCGTGAGATCAAATGCAAAAAAGCTGGGAGCCTTGAAATGTTTTTTTTACTCGATCAAAACCCATAAACCAGAATGGCCACTGCGTATTATAGTGTTAGAAAGTGGAACTTGGCAAAAGTCCATGGACCTTTTTCTTCAACGTAAGTTGAAATTGCTAGCAGTTAATGACCCTTTTCTGACCAAGAACACAGAAGAAGTGATAAGTTAACTGAAGACACAGGCAGGCAGTAATTTAAACGCTTTCTCTATAGATGTAAAAGATCTATATTATTCGCTGCCACATGATGAGTTGTTAATACGTGTTCAAGAGGCTATTGATGCTTACGATGAACTCAAGTTTGTAAACACCATCTGCATATCTACATAGGGTTTTCTTGAACTACTGTCCATGTATCTGTGCTCGACGCTCTCCAAATGGGATGGAAATGTATCTCCAAAAACAAGGAATTTGCATTGGTTCCGGTATTGCGCCAATTTTAAGTGACCTTTATCTTGCTCGTGTAAACAGGACACTGGATGCCACATGAGAAAACTCAAATGTAAAGAAGGTATATAGGTATGTTGACGACTACCTTGTGCTTATCGATTCAAGTTCAAGCGGGAGGATTTTTCCTGATGTTACGCAAGTGCTAGATCTTTTTAATAAGTGTTTGCACCCGCTCAATATCACGCATGATATGCCTCAAAATGGTACTTTAGGATTCCTCGACATAAGAAGCTTTTTTGAGGGAGACCAAGTGTGCTGGGCATACGAACAAGCCGCTACTGCCATTTTCGTCAGGCCACTCTAAGTTGGTTAAAAGAGGCATCGCAAAGTCAACCCTAATGAATGCGCTTCGCCGCTCATGTCCTCATAAGTGTTTTTCCAGTTTGCATGCGCAAGAGGAACGCCTCAAACAGGCTGGTTTTCCGCAGTATATTATCACAACTGTGACCGAAGGCCTCCTTAAGACCGTGAAGCGCGGGCAAAATGATGAGCAGTTCGCTTCACCGGAAATCGTTGAAAGGAAGCAGAAACGCTCAATAATACCGTACATCCACGATATCTCACACAGGCTGAAAAAGATTGGCAACAACGCAAATGTAAGCGTCATCTTTTCAGTGCCAAACAAGCTGTCCAACTTGTGCATGGCCAGCTATTGTGGTTCTGGAAAACCCAGTTGCCCGACAAAGCACAAGGTTAGCCATGTTCAGTGTGAGAACAATATCGTGTACGAACTGCCCTTGTCGTGTGGCAAAAAATACATCGGCCAAACGGGAAGGTGTATAAATGATAGACTGCGTGAACACGCAAATAACGTGCAAACTGGAGGAGTGGGCCATCTGGCTTTTCACTGTAGAAAGCATGGGTGCAGTCCCATTTATAAGCAGTGCACAGCGATAGGAAGAAGCCCAATGCAAGCAACACGTGAGATCATTGAAGCGGCGAAGATCGCTAGCTTGGAGAATGCTTGTGTTAGCGCGCCTTCAGTTGATCTTTCAAAAAAAGAATTAGATTTTCTAAACAAGCTACAGAGGGTGGCGTGATGAAGATAGCATCCTAATCCGTCGCTACAAAAAAAAAAAAAAATGTTACGCTTTTTGTTTTACCTTTTTCATCTTCGTTCCCATCTTTTCCATTACACATGTCACGTTGCCGTGATGTGTTCAAAACCAGTACTATGCGCTTGCGTGCGCTGCTATCTGTTGACTATATATGTGTGAAGTGCTTCGTAGAATAAAAAATGTCACAGTTTCGCCCTAAGGGCGAAGCAATGAATGCGATAGCAACACAGCAATGTCATACGAAGTAAGGTGAGCGGCCTTGGTAGCAATATGAATTGTAGTAAACATGAGCTGATTAAGTAAGCAGGTGTGCTGCGGCGTAAGTAGACCGACATGAAGAGAGACTCGATGACCACGAGAAGGCGCGTGTGAAACGGTGGTGTTGATGAGAAGCGCTTCCCGTGGGCAGCGCGTGCGAAGGGACACACCTGTAGTGCTGCACTGCCGATCTGGGCAGCATTGCATGTGTAGCGTGCGTTGGAAAATGTGGCCCGACTATTACTAACTGAATGAACAAGCGTGGTGTGAGCGCGCACAAACAAACATTAATAGATCACACTGAATGACTGCAGCCAACGACTGTCAAAACGCTGGCAGCGCAACGTACCTCCGCCCGCGCAGCGGGCGAAGGTACGTGCGGTCTATCAACGGAAACTGAGCGGCATAAAGGTCAGAGCCGTGTGGAGATAAGAGACGGTGCGGTCGAACGAACGACGAGCGCGGTTGTTGGAAGCGTAGAAGTGCCCCCCCCCCCTATGCTCCCTCCGACGCTGGCTTCCCGCTTCCTGGCTTGCGCGTGGGAGAGATAAGAGACTGTGCGGACGAGATAGATAAGTGGTTCTTGAGGGAAAGGGAAAGGTTGGCGCTATCTTCTGCAGCCCTTGAGGGAGCACGGCTCAGCGCCAAAACGAGCGCGGTTGTTGGCAGAGAAGTGCCCCCCCCCCCCCCCCCCCCCTGCTCCCTCCGGCGCTGGCTTTCCGCTTCCTTGCTTGCGCGTGGGAGATTGAGTGCGTTCGCTCTCCGTGACAGCGCGCGTCCCCCCACGCTTCCGCTGGGGCATACGGCGCGCGGCGAAGATTTTATCTATACGGAACCTCACGGCGACGGCGACGGCGACGACGACGGCGACGACGACGCCGACGGCAGAAATCCGGTTGAAGTGTCCATATAATTGCTATCGCAATAAAATTGTTGGAAATTAGCGCTGTGTCCGTGCCGTCCATCCGTGCCTCGTTCCCTTTTCATGTGCAATAAGTATGAGAGATAGAAGTGGATCTGGCCGCATCAAAGTCGCGCCGTTGGAGAGTGCTGGCCATACTGCTCGGCAGGGTCATTCTTACTACTTCGCGCGCTGGTATTTGCGTTCAGACAGCTCAATACCGTTCATAATTGCATATGACATGTATTTATGCCTTAAGAATAAATTCCTTTCATTCTCTTCTTTATTTTATTTTTAATGCCTCTCGGTGGTCTTTTTCGGTTTCGAGCCGTGCTCGGGCCGGGCTCGAGCCTAAGGTAAAGGGGTTGCGGGCCGGGCCGGGCGGGTAACGTAGATTATTTCCGGGCCCGAGTCTTGCCATAAAACTTATCGTTGGGCTCCGGCGGGTAGCCCGACGTAAAATCGGGCACGGGCGGGGCCCGGCCGGGCCCGGGCTGAGAAAATCAGCCCGTGCAGTGCTCTACTCTCAGGGTCATTTCGTTAACTTGGTAGGTACCAAAATTGACATAGTATGACAGGAGTGTATGACGAAAATAAGTGATAGATTATGACACAAATGTCATGACATGCGTGTCATGTAGGTCATGACAATTACCCAGCGAAAAAGATTAGCACTCAAAAACCACTGAAATTGATTCGGACGTGGGTACTAAGTGAAGGAAACAGTAAAGGATACTGGTAGAAGTCATAGTTGAGCATGACAGCAAAAATGACAATGACTCAGCGAAAAAAGATTAACACTCAAGAGCCACTGAAATGGGTTCTGACGTGGGTACTAATTCAAGGAAACACTAAAGAATGATGGTAGAAGTCATAGTCATGACCATGGCTGAGCAAAAATGACAATGACTGAGCGAAAAAAGATTAACACTCAAGAAACACTGAAGCGTGTTCGGACGTGGGCGCTAAGTTAAGGAAACACGAAAGGATGATGGTCGAAATCATAGTCATGAGCATGACTCAGCATAAATAATAATGACTCAGCGAAAAAAGATTAACACTCAATAGGCCGCTGGAATGGGTTCGGACGTGGGCACTAAATGAAGGAAGCACTAAAGGATGATGGTAGAAATCATAGTCATGAGCATGACTCAGCAGAAATGACAATGACTCAGCGAAAAAATATAAACACTCTAAAGCCACTGAAATGGGTTCGGGCGTGGACACTAAGGGAAGGAATCACTTAAGGATGATGGTAGAAGTCATAATCATCAGCATGACTCAGCAAAAATGACAATGACTCAGCGAAAAAAGATTAGCTCTAAAAAACCAATGGAATGGGTTTGGATGTGGTACTAAGTGAACGAAACACCAAAAGGCTGATGGTAGAAGTCGGTCATGAGCATGACTAAGACTTTCGCCTTAAGGTGTCATAGGTGTACCTAAAGGGACTCCTGAGGACTCATGACATGAATGTCATGGCATGCGTGTCATGTAGGTCATGAAACAGGCGCTTATATCTTGCTGCTGTCATGGTCGTTTCGTTAACTTTGTAGGCTCCGCGCACACTGCTTCGCATAACATAGATTCCCACAGGGCGTGGGATATGCCGGCTTGTTTAATTTGTGGCTCGATTTTATTAACTTGCATGTTTGCTGGCAGTCTCTTCCCGGGTCTGTAAAGACATTTCTTCAGTTCAGGTGTGGCAATTAAAAAAAAACTAAATATAGGATTGCCATAGCTGCTTAGTGGTGGCGCTCTGCCTTAAATAAATTAAGAGCTAATTCAGTTAGCTCTCAATATGAAATGTTTTAAGTATACCGGATACGTGATGAGATTTTGCGGACAACCATAATATCCTTCAAATATTCCTAGTACCTTTTTCTGTAATGTGATTAATGTAGTGCAACTTCGGGCTGTTGTTGTACCCCACGTCAACACACATTACCTGAGCCGCGAATAGAGAAGTGTATAGTATAACGCTTTATTAAGCCGAAGTTGTAATACCAGACTTAATTGATACATACATCCAACGATTCTACCAATTATACCGCTAAACTATCAATGTGTTGATTCCAGGACAGGTCTTCTTGAAACCACACCCCTAGGATTATCGGAACCTGAACTTTCTTCAACGTCTGGCCCTCAAAGGAAACGCGCCAGTTGACATTTCGCGGCACTTTTATGGGTGAGAACAACATGCAGTTAGTTTTGTTCGTGTTAATTTTTTACTTGTAAATCTTAAGCCAACAAGAAAGCTGATGCAACTTGGATGTACGCTCCTTTCAAAGCAAAAAATATTAGTGTCATCGGCGTACATAATTAATTTTGGAGAATCTGGAATTCGGTACAGGTTATTTATATAAACTACAAATAGTATCGGCGCAAATAAGGATCTTTGTGGGACACTATTTTCACCCGAGGGCGAGAAGATGCTTCTCGACTTAAAACTGCATATGATAACGGTTGGTGAAGTGATCGTGTAATAACTTATATGCAACGTCGTGGACACCATACTTATTTAGATTGGTTAGAAGAACACTATGAGACGCCGCATCGATGAGTTATGCAAATCGACAAAGAGACCGAGTGCGTATAGTTTTTCTCTAAAAAAATTATATCATCTCATTTTTTATATGAAGTAATGGAAGCTCAGCCGAATTATTATTTTCAATGCGAAACTGGGACAGACCTATGGTATTGTATCTACTGAAGCATTTTGAACCTATTAATAATTGGCGCATTCATTCCCTTTCCATAGAACCGGTAGTACCCATCCAGGATGATATTTAGTTTTTTCTTGCTCATTACCTCCCTTAAAAATTCTGCTCACACCTGCATTTTCAATTGGTCGGGAAAGATGACCGTAGAGAAAGTTAAGTTAATAATGTGTGAGAGCTCGGGAGACTATAAAATGGCTACGTATTTTATCGGCATAGGTTTTACTCCACTGTATGCAGCCGCACAATTGTTTGTAACTTTAGTTATCAAATCTTCAGTTTCACGACATGAAAAAGCATGCAATATTATGGACTATGGAGTTAGGCGCACCCTGATCATTGAACACTAATTTAAGGTCCTGGTTGTTACACAGCTCATCTAAATCGCAACTTGTGATGAAATAGTAATTCATTGCAGTTGCTATTCCGTGCCACTAAGGCCACTAGAGTTTGCCAGTATTCTTTGTCCATTCCTTGTCGACATGCCTCCTCCTGTGACGCATATTTTCTGTGGTATGTTTTTATAATCAGTCAGCCATCTAGGGCCTCAAATAGAAAAGCACTGTCATTTGGGTTATCATAGAGATCTTTCCTCCTGATTTCTTTCTTCCCATTTTTGTAAATCTCGATTGTAAATCTCGATAATTTGCATTCAAATTACCATATTTGTCTCTCTCACTTTCTTTTTTATGACTCCTGGATATCTATTTGCACTTTTAAGTCACGATGTACTTGGTTGCCAACTTGCCGAGATAGCTGGCGCCTTCGTGTGCGCTGTCTTCCCGCGCGCCTAGTGCTGGAGGTCACCTAATCTGAAGTGTTGGAGACGCGTTGAAGCGAGAAGCAGCACGAAGTGTTCGCTCCCCGAGGCGGGCGCTCTTCATCACCCGAGCGTTGGCATATTGAGTGTGCGCGGTTATCGAGTGATGTCTGTTCATATATGCCTGTGAGCGCGCGACAACGTGCTTGTTAGTTTAATTAGTAAGGGAATGTTTACTAGAATTAATATGGTCTATATAATTACAGTCGTTTGGTTGCCTAATACGTTTCTATCGCTACGAATGCTTAGTCCTTCATTGCAACCCTAACGTGCTCAATGTTTCGTTATAGCTGCGTTCCCCTTCATCATGATATCTTAGTTGGTGTTGTGTGGGTCGTCCTTCGTTTCTATGCTTATTTATATTGCTTAACTAGGGGTATGACTTGCTGTTACATTGCTACCACGTCATTACTCGTCTCTTAAATTATAATATAATTTGCGATTTCTCGCTGCTCAATTCAAGATCCAGATATGTCGCTTCATTGCCGTACGTACCAAGTCCGCGTATAAATCCCTCGTAATGTCCGTTGGTATCACAATGTCTTTCTAGGAATTTTGCCATTCGCCCATTACTGATGTAAAATAAATGAAAACCTAATTTACTGTTTTCCATTCCTCTTTCTATGGCCTTAACAAAGAAAGCCGGCAGATCCCACGCCCTGTGGGAATCGATGTTATGTGAAGCAGTGTGCGGGGAGCCTACCAAGTTAGCAAAACGACCATGGGAGCACCAAGACATAGGCGGCTCTTTCATGACCTACATGACACGCATCCCTTGACATTCATGTCATGAGTCCCTTTAGAGACACTTAAGAAACCTTAAGGCAAAAGCCTTAGTCATGCTCATGACTACGGCTTCGACCATCAACCTTTAGCCTTTTCCTTCCCTTAGTACCACATCCGAACCCATTCCATTGGTTTTTTAGTGTAAATCTTTTTTCGCTGAGTCATTCTCATTTTTGCTGAGTCATGCTGATGATTATGACTTCTACCATCATCCTTAAGTGATTCCTTCCCTTAGTGTCCACGCCCGAACCCATTTCAGTGGCTTTAGAGTGTTTATATTTTTTCGCTGAGTCATTGTCATTTTTGCTGAGTCATGCTCATGACTATGATTTCTACCATCATCCTTTAGTGTTTCTTTCAGTTAGTGCCCACGTCCGAACCCATTTCAGTGGCTTTTGAACCTCCTGGCTGTCGATACATGCAATGTAGAAGCTTCTGAACGCCGCCTGAAAATCCCAGGTATTGGTGAAATACCTATTCAGGCCTACGAGCCATTGCCCTGCAATTATGGAGTAGGCGTGCCCAAGGGAGTTCCTGTAGACCTTGATCAAGGGAGTACCTTAACGGCTCTCCTTCATAAGGACTCCTGTCAACTTTGTACGGCAAATGGGAGCGTCAGAAAACATCCGTATTGCTTGCCACAGAAAGGGCTCCTGAGTACGTCATCTTGGGCTACACACATTACCGAGTGTACGATTACATTGAGGCTCCAAGGCAGTGCTCGAAGTGCCAGCGTTTTGGGCACGTTGCTGGTGCGTGCAGGGGACAAGCACGGTACCCACGCTGTGGGGGTAACCACAACAAATCTGCCTGTGGAAATGATGAGCCACGGTGCCTACATGCTGTTGCGCAAGCCGAGGTCCGAGCGGCCCCGAAGGTTCCATTGATGGTGCAGTGCCAGGTGCCGAGAGGAGGAGATATCCAGGGAGATAAAAAAACTGTTTTATATACAAAATGTACATTATTTTACAGGAAGGGCTCCATGATATTGGAGCCGTCTACGTGCTAACATCTTTGCATGTAGTAGCGTTTACATCTCCGAGCGTTCTACATGGTCGAGCGTCTTCACAAGACTCAAGTCCCGCTATTTTATCCCTTTCGTTTCCCTCTTCCACTCGACGAGGGAATACACTTTAGTTCTTTTAGCCAATCACCATCTTCGACCAGGTCGCCATATCCCGCACATGATGTGCCATCGTTTCCCGCGGGGCTCCGCCTCCAATCTTGCCTGGTCGCCCCCGAACACAGGCAGCGGTTGACACCTTGGGAACCGAACGTTGATGTGGCTCCCATGGGATTGCTAAACGCTGGTCTTTTCAACAGTCGCCTCTCCGTAGCGGTCAGTTCGCGGAAGCCACCATTTACATGGAGGGTGGTGGCTGTTGTCTCGGAAGGGGCTCCAGGTTGGCGCGTCCCACTCGGCGCCGGGCCTCGTCGTAGTTCGGGCGGGCGCTGGTGCTTCACGGAAACACACCAAAGGCGACGTTGCCGTTTCAGCTACGGACGAGGCCGAGGACCCATTGAAGTTTTGGGGACTAACTGCTCATCCATCAGTCCCAGGTGACTGACGGTGACACTTCCTGGCCGCGAGAAACGACAAGCGTGAAGTGCACTTAATATGTTCACACCTGTCGATGAGGCCTCCTTTGTCCAAACACAACAATGCAGAAAAAAGCACGAATCCACGTCTGCTCTCTGCGCTATTTTGCGTAAATAGAAAGAAATACACAATTACAAGATGAAAAACAACGTTGGGTACCAATAAGATAGAAATGCAGTACGCTAGCAACAGGCAACTCGAGGCAGTGGCAAAGCAAAGCACCTGCTGCCGGCAAAGTTACACCGAGAAAGGCAGTTATGACCACCTCCAATCCCCCACAAATTGTAGACACAAATGAGTTCCCGCCTCTACTGACTAGCCTACCATCTCGAACTATTCGCGTGCGAGCTGCTCAGGAGAGCACAGCTGGCCCGTCGCGAAATACACGGGCCTCAACGTCCTGGAGTGGACTAAAGCCCCTCCATCAACGCGCCACCGCCGCATTTGCTAAGTAGTGCTACAGTGGAGAATAGTAGCGCCAACCTTTCATGTGCGCCGCTGTTCCCTGATTCGTCGCTCAAACCAGTTCCGCTTCTGGGGTTTCCGTTTCCAGTTTTTCTACTTCCTGGATTTCCGGTTCCTGAATTTTCACTTGTTGCACGCTCGCACCTCTACGCAGCAGTGACGTCGCTTCCGTTAAAAACAGAAGCTGGGACTACGTAAGTTCCGCTTGACGCCGAAAAATGAAGGAGTGAGCGAGGTAGGAGCGTGGAGGAGGAGGGTAGGCTGGCGGAACTTAACCTGGTCGGCGAAAACGCGTGTGGAGGGGCTTTAGGGTGGACCGCGTGAGTGTGGCGCTCGACAACCACGAAAACACACATTCATTGCTATCTGCTCTTGTCCACGCTGCTCGCAGCTTCCTCGCGCCAATGTCCTCTCCAGTGGCTAAGGCCATGCTGACGGTTCTTGACTTTCTTTCACCTGTTCTGGCAAAATGGCAGTAGTGGCCCAACACTACAGCCCTGAAGAACATTCGAAACAAGGCCGCCATATTTCGATGGAATGCCTGCAGCCTCCGCTGTAGTCTCTCCGGCTTTAGAGAATTTGTATGCAAGCACCGCTTTCCGGTGATCGCCATCTCAGAGTACCGTGTGCGCACCGGCATTCGCCTGTCTGGATATACCATCACAGTTTCACCGACAGGAACGGATACCAGCAGGGTTCTGTTGGCTGATCGCAATTATTTAACTTTCAATGCTCGTGCCATGCGAGCCGATGCATCTAACGAATATGCTGCAATGACAGGGAAGTGGGCTAATTTGACCTTTACGGTTTATTGCGGCATGCGAACCACTTCGGGCTATATTTGATGTAGATAGGCTGCAGGACACAATAGATAGTACACTTGGACCGTACATACTTACTGGTGACTTCAACGCACATCACCCCTCCTGGGGCGGTGGGAGATCTTCAGCCACGGTCGTAACGTTTTGGATACAGCGCATCGAAATAATCTCGCAATTCTTAACGACGGGCACCCAACCTTCTACCAGAAAGACCGATCGAGCGCACTTGACGTCACCATGATCTCATCGCACCTCATGTCTACGGTGACCTGGCTCGCAGACATGGAAAATTACGGCCCTTACCATGTACCAACCTACCCCTCTGGGCTGTCCTGCGGGGTACACAGAACGAAGGGCGTTTCTTTGCACTATCTGGGAGGTACACAACGCTACCATAGAGAATTTAGACCTATCCAGATTGACGTACAAGGAGTTTGTTGGCGCGCTAAATCGAGTAAAACAAAACAGCGCTAAACACCTGACTCTACCTTGAACTCATTCAATGGCCGACATTGAGTATGAGAGCCTCCGGGCAATGCGCCACAGATCTGAGAGACGTGCTCGTAGAAAATTGTCTGTAGACGATATTCGCGACGCTAGGCGAATGCAGACATATCCAACGTCACCTGGATAAGCTGGACAGAAAGCAATAGCGGGCCTTTTGTTCCAAATTTGATCCCACAAAACCGCTTTCAAGAATACAGAACACTATGTGCTGCCTAAAAACCCCGCCGACTCCCCTGAATCCTTTCAGGTTTGTTGCACTATCCCGTAACAGCAACGAGTTGGGCGTGGCGGAGACTTCCTGCTCTAAATCACTGCTGCAGTGGCGCTCGAAACTTTGCCCCGAGCAGCACAGGAGGTTTCAGCGACAGTGATCACTGTTGCAGCAGACGAACCTTTTTCGATGATGGAGCTGCTTGGCCCGTTGGCGGTGGTGAACAAGGCAACATCTCGTGGTTCTGACTGCATCAGCTACACCAAGTTATCACTATAGCGCTCAAGGCAAACATTTGCCTTCTTACCACATTCAATGCCAGCTGGGAGAGTGGCCGCCTCGAATGTTGTAGAAACGAGCTCTTGCCATCCCTGTCCTTAAGCCTGGCAAGTCTCCAACAGATATAAACTCCTGTCGTCCGATAACTCTTCTCAGTTGCATCAGCAAGCTTATGGAGAAGGTGGTATTGGATGGCCTGAACTGGTTGTTGATAGACATGAATGTCTACCCTACATTAATGAAAGGGTTCAGAAAGCGCCACAACAGCATAGAGAACATGATTAGCCTTGCTAAGCGCGTAAAACTCAGCAAAGCAGCACGGAACATCACTATCGGCCTATTCTTGACATCAAGGGAGCGTTCGATAACGTGACTCACGAGGCTATCTTATACGATCTGAAGTCCGTTGGAGTTGGAGGTCATATGTGTTGGTGGTCGGATGTACCACTGTATATCGTATTATCTCACTGATCAGTCAATCTACATGTCCACAAAAGAAGGTGACACAACTCCGCACGCAGCGCATGGAGGAGTTCTCCAGGGCGGTGTCCGAAGTGGCAGCTTATTTACCATCTCTCTGGACTGGAGAAGTGCATTCCCACGTCGGTTGAAATCTACTTATATGCAGATGACATCTTTTTAGTTCTTGGAAACGCACCCTTTGTAGCTTTCTCTATTATTGACAAATCCGCAGCCTTGTTATTATTTAATGCATTCAACTGCTGCATTTTTTTCCATTTACGCCTTGTCTTCGAAAGACCTTTATTATCGCAAACGTTAGAGAAGGAGTAAGAGGGCGCCGAGTAGTGTGGAAGTGGATTCATCGGCTTATGCTTTCATCAATGCTTTCGACTGGATTTCCGAATAAGAACCACGGAAACTGTGTATTTGTCGACGCAGCAGGTCGCAAGGAACCTACCGATATAAGAATTTTATCGGTAGGTGGACTTTTCACCATTTTGTGAGTTTGTGATCTTTCGACCACGGCGAGGCGACGTGGTTAGGCCTAGGCCTTGCCCCGGTGAAGTGGGGCGGGATGCCCGAAAATGAGATGGTTGAAGGGGTGGACATCACCCACGAAGAAGCGAATAGGCCACGATGGACCACGGCGTTAAGAAGAAACACCAAGAGGACTCGACTTGAGGCCTCCAACTAGTCGGACAGTGCAGCACATTTTGGCGGGAGAGGCAACAGCCGCACCACCGCGCCGCAGGATGTAGCGAAACGCCTCGGGGCCGCTTCAAGGCTTCCTCGACTCCCGAGGGACACTATACGCATCATTATCAGACCGAGGGATGGCTTGAATGCAACAAAGGTCAGTTAAATACGTTTCGCGCAAGGCCTGGCTATGACGGCAGCCTTGACTCCGGCGGAAACGGAGGGCGATATCATCTGCACCAAAGCAGCTCAGAATATCTTTGTGGTTTGCACGCCGCACAAGAAGAACGCAGATGCCTACGCAGGAATTAAACAAGTTCGGCTGAGCGAAGGAACGTACAAGGTGTCGGCTTACATTGCCGCCCCGGACAGCACGTGCAAGGGAGTCATACGAGGAGTCGACGCCGATATCAACGACGCCCAACTCCAAACGATGATCATTAATCACCGAAACCCTTGGGCCCTGGAGGCTCGAAGAATCAAGACCACTACCACGGTTGTCGGGCTGTTCGACGGCATGAGAGGGCCAAACTACGTGTTGTGTGGCGCCAGCATGTTTCGCTGTACGTTATACGGACGGCAAACCGATGTTTGTTACGGGTGTGGAGGCCTCGGCCATAGAGCGGATGTTTGCCCTAGCCCAAACCCGACGGTGTGCCGAAGCTGCGGAACAACATCTCCAGTGGAGGGACATCAGTGCATCCCAAAATGTTCATTGTGCGGTGGACAACATCCTACAGCGGACAAAAAATGTAAGGAGCGTTTCCAAGTGCCCTACATCGTCAGACAAAGGAGGCGGCGGCGCCGAAGGCGCGCCAAGAAGACACAGGTGGCTCGGGAGAGCCGATCACGTAATTCCAGCGTGTCATGCGCGCCAAGACAGGGGCGCTCCGTCACACCAGCTGCTCGTCGACGCAGTCTCTCCAGGGGGCGCTCACGTTCCAGGGGGTGCTCTAACTCCCAGGTGCGGATCCAGGAGGAGCCTACCTGGGCGGATCGAGTCAAGCCACAGACAACGACACCAAAAAAGGTAACGCAGGTGGTATTGCCAGAGCAAAGGGAGGACCCGAAGGTCGCTTTTTTCTTACACGAAAATGCTCGTCTAAAGGCGGAAATGCAGCAAATGAGGGCCGACTTCAATGCTTTTCGAAAGGCAAACGCCCCAAAAATGTTAGTGTTCAGAAACCTTCCACCCAAGAGCAAGGGTCTCAGGCTAACAAGACCAAACGCAAGGCCCCTCCTCCGCAGGACGAGTCGGATTCTGTGGACACCGAAGCCCATGAAGCAGATTATGGAGAGTATTAGCATGCTCAACCTGAGAATGCAGGTGGTCGAAATAAAGCTAGCGATCGTGGGTACACCAAACGCCACGAACCAGGGTTCAGTACGGACCATGTCGGGTAAACGGATGGTAGTAGCTCCTTTAGGGAGCTCCTAATGTAATACAGGCACCATGGCGGGGAATACTAATGAATTGGTAGTTTGGCAGTGGAATTGCGTCAGTTTCCAAAGGCGCAAGGCTCCACTACAACAGTATAAAAAATCATAGGCGGTCAAGCCGCACGTAATATTATTACTGGAAACCTTGCGTGAGTCTCCGTCCTTGGTGGGCTATGGAGCCGTTGCGGGGCGGAATGAAAACCAACGAAGGATAGCCACACTAGTTAGTGAGAAATGCTCTTTCCAGGAGCATAGGCAACTAGGCAGATCCAGGGCTGAGGCACTCCTCGTAGAAATCATACCCAATAGCTGGCTTAAGCAAAGCGTCTATATACTCAATGTGTACAGCCCACCATCACAGCTGAGGAAGACTTTTTCACTCCACCTTAGCTAAGCATCTTTTTTAGCTAGAGGTTCTCCGTTAATCGTGGCAGGAGATTTTAATGCCCCGCACACTGTATGGGGTTACACAAGGCAAACGGCGAAAGGAATTCATCTCGTTCGAGCGGCGGACAATTGCGCCCTGGAATTAATCACGGACCCACGGTTCCCCACACGGATGGGGACGTCCGTAGCACGGGATACGACACCGGACTTCACATTCGTTAAAGGGTCCCTAAACCACCCAGAGGTCGAAATTTAGTTGTGGTGTTGCAGTTGTGCACGAGTCTACAACGAACACGTAACCGCGAGAATTTTTCGAAATGGTGCTGTAATAGCGGAGTTACACGCGTTAGATGATCGAAACACGGCCCTCGCTCGTTTCGCTCTTTCCTTCACTACTTTCCTCGCCGACTGGTCTCTCCTCCTCGCCGAGTGCTCCTCCAAATATTCGTCGTCGCCAACGCGCTTCTCAAAACACTGCCCACTTCCGGTGAAGGCACGTCCGCGCTAGTGGCAATAATACCGACGGCGAACTGACCTCCAGTGCCGTAGAACGTCTGCGGCGCGGGAGGTGTCTAAAGCATACGGCAGTTTGGCCGGCGCACTGCCCGCTGCACGATCGACAGGCTAATCGACGACGCGCGTAGCTGCGCGCCTCCGCCGCCGGCGATGAAAACATGAGCTCCAGCTTCTGTTCCAAGCAAAATTATTTCCGCTAGATAAAGCGATGCATAAATTGTACAGTTTATGAAAAACAATATCCGCTGCCAAACGTTTAACATGAACGAGAGCTCCGATACTTGTCGAGCTCAGCTGCAGCGCATGACTACCGACGGGAGACGACCGGCTCGGCTGTGCTCGCATCGCAGTGGACAGCGCTCCTAATATCAGCGTATTTTTCTTCTTTGTGTACAATTATTGCGAAGAACGATAACAACGATAAGAAAACATTGCGGTTCGTCAGCGTCGCTGATTAATTTCGAAGCGCCGTCCGCTTTAGCTTTGAAGGGAACCGGAAAAGGCCTAGCGATGATATCGGCGCCGTCGAACGCAGTGTTGCCAGGTCCGACGAGGCGGCGTAGCCAAAAGCTAGAGAAGTTGTAGCCCAAATGTAGCCAAACAGAAAAAAAGGGCAAAATATTTCGTAGCCAAATATAGTCATTCTTATTTGCAATTTTATTTGTGTATACATTTTCACATTCGACTACGCCAATCCTTTTTGCACAACCCTTTGTAACAAAATGTCCGTGCCGCCGTGACGGTCGGCCCTTTACATCAACAACAGCGACATCATGCTTGCACAGAACACTTTTTGGTTGGCCCCGGAATCTCTTAAGTTCCAGCCAATCGCTGCAGAGAGCGAATCAGTGCTTTTATTTTATGACAGATAGTACTAAGTTATTATTTTTATTTACAGTAATAATGACTACGAACTCTGCTTTTTAGCTGTCGTGGACACAAAATAATGTTCAGCGTCATCGATCTCTCACGTTATCTCTGCTACGGCGCAGAAATTCAGCTGTCCAGCGGTCTGCGACGGCGACGTGTTCACGGCTTCTTTTTTGATCAGCTAAAACAAATCTTTCGCGCTATGATATCTCGCGTTATTTGTACGTCTCATCGTCCTATCTTGTTTTCTGCTTTTTTTGTTCTTGTTTTTCAATTAGCTTGGCCCGGATTAGCTGGGACACACACTACCTACATAGTGTCAATTTACATCAACCTGGCCGCCATCTTAGGTCTCTAGCACGCCAAGAACATGCATTAAGAAAAGGGACAGGCAACAGATGCCACTCACTGTCTCGTGTGTGCCAGATGCCACTCCAGTCGTCGTGTGTGCCACGTCTCTTCTCTGTCCTTCGTCTTTTGACTGGTTTTTACTATTCCCTGTCTGGATCAGTGTAAGCAGAGCTTTAAAAGATTACTGCGCAAACCGGCACACTAGTGTAAGAAGCGCGCAGTCGTTTTCGGCGACGAGCACGTCCCGAACTAACTCGCTCGAAATGGTAAAAGCCGCGACGGCTTTTAATTAATAACAGTGGTAGTGCTGTGAAAACCGGTTACTGTCAAAAAGCGAACCATGTTGATGGCTAATAACGTTTTAGAATAGGGGCCCCTAAAGTTTGGGGCCACAAAGAGCTTTGCAGGTGTTAGCTTTGGGGCATGCAAGAATGAAGAGTTTTGGAATAGGCGTTTTGCGTTTGCGGATAGCGTGTAGCGTTTGCAGCGTCACTATGGCGCCAAAGAAAAGCTGTTATAAATATTAAAATAAAATATACCATTTTATGATTAGAAAAGTAATTTAAACTTTCGTTTTCTCGCCTTTAATTTCAATTTAGAACTTATTCTATTAGCAGCATGCAACTTATTGCGCTTAGTTTTCAGTAACAAACTTTACGCACCTTCACCCATCCAAGTCAATCCGTGATAGGCCTACGAGCCATGAAATCGACAATTGAATTCGGAATCATTGGTGTATAATGAATCAACTTTCATTACACATGTTAGCTGAGAGAAAGCGATAACCGCAATCACTTCTAGCTTACGAACTTCACGCGTTACCACGAATCGAGCACAGTTTTTGGGCTATAGGTTGGAGCCGTCGCTTCGATGGGCGCCGCCATGTTTGTTGACGAAAGCTTTTGGGGTAGCTTTTGGGGCTCCCGCTAAATCGATGAAATAGCGTGCTCGATGCAAAACCCAAACACAGTTTCCGTCGTGCGCATGCGCAGTGGCTTCGACGCCATTTCTTTGGGGCTCCAATACGTTTGAGGCCCCTATTCTAAAACTCTAATAATTGCTGGGGTTTTACGTGCCAAAACCACGATATGATTGGGAGGCATGACGCAGTGGGGGGACTCCGGATTAATTTTGGCCCCCTCGGGTTATTTAACGTACACCTAAATCTAAGTACACGGCTTTGATCGAAATGCGGCCGCCGTGGCCGGGAATCAGACCCGCGTCATCGAGCCAGCAGCACGGCACCTCACAAGCTAAGCTAACGCGGTGAGTGAAGTTTATGTGACGTGGTGCACTGATGTCATCGTGGCAAACATGTTTCGATATTGGCAAAATGAGTATCTGCATCCATGAGGTTACGGGAAAACAACCTTGAAGTAAAAGCACCAGAGCCTACCTTTGGCTCGGGGTCATGCTCCCATTCTTTTTTTATACGTTCTCGCATACTTGGCCCACTTCCCAATGTTTGGATTCTCCTCTCTGAGGAGGATCCGATTTTACGACTAACCTATCGAAATGAATCTCGAATCTAAGCACGAAGAAAAATTCATCTAGCAGGAAAAGGAAAATGGCAGTAAAGCTTCGCGCCAGAAACGCGGAGTAGGTCGAAAGCTGTGCCCGGCGCGATACTTCATCCGGAAGACATGGACATGAACACACTGAAGCGTGTCATCCACCCGTGCTTCCCTTCTTTCATGTCGGTGCCACGATCGCCCGACGGCCCCGACCCTATGTTATTGCTCTCTTTTCCTGAGCATAGCCATGTCAGTACAGTGTAACTCGGCGGTACAGTACATGCTCGGCGGTAGATGGGCGAATGCGCACGGGAGGAAAGTGGAACCTCCTGAACCATTTGCTTGACGACTCGCAGGCAAAAAGTAACCAAAGGCTTGCAATCGATAGGATAGTGCGGAAGCACAAAGAGAAGGGAGGTTCAGAGACGGCCCTCATCATGGAGCTGGCTAATCGATATCTCCCGATGGGCCCGGCTGGTCATCGGGACTATCCCAGCTACCGGGGGGAAGAGGTGGGGTAGTTGGACGATCCCTTTTAGAGAGGCTGAGATCAGGGGGATATTGATAACCTTAATGGCCGCTCGGCCTCCGGGCCGGATGGTATTTCCAACCACCTGCTTCGCAACCTGGATAGTCCATCACGAAGTTGACGGAAGAAATCAACAGGATATGGGAATCGCGCACGGTTACTGAGTCCTGGAAGACTGCTTCGGTATATAACGCCAGCCGTTATATAACGATGGTAGCAAAAGGTTGAAGGCCACACCATAACCGCACAAGAGCTCCAGTCAGACAATTGGACACCAGTGCTGTATAAAGTCTACGCCTCCCGACCAGCCAGATCGCCGAAACCACCTCACCACTCCGGCATCGCTACCTCCAAGGCAGCTAACCCGAACGCCAGCAACGCGGCGCAGGACGCAGCAGCCGCAACCGGCAGCGGCAAGGCACCTGCCCGTCTACCACCTGCGACCAAGGAGACGCGCCTCACAGTGCAGCGTAGCAAGCAGCTGCTACCGCCCCCACCCAACGCTATTCGAGTGGTTGTTCGCCTGCGAGGTGAACTACGACTTCTAGACGTCCCAACACCTCGACTCATGAAGGCAGTGCAGACCCAGCTCCGAATCACTCTACCGGACGACTTCTGCGTGCGCGACCACCCGACCAACAATACTTTCACCATGGCAACAACACACTTCCCAACAGCCGAGACTGTCAAGACGCTAACCTCCCTCGCCATTGGAGCACAAACCTATCGTTGCGCGGCTTACGTGGCACCCCCACCGGGGGCTACCAGAGGAGTCATCACAAACGCCTATGACGACGAGACCCCAATGCAACTCTACCAAGACTTGGTCAAAAGAAATCCGGAGTACACCATACTAGCAGCCCTACGCATAGGAAAGATGTACTTCATCCTAATCACCTTCGACATAAACGCAGTCCCGCACTCCATCAAATACATGGAAGCCATCGACCGCTGCACCCCATACCGCGGCAGTCCGGATACCTGTACCAATTGCAGATAGCCGGGTCACCGTCATGACGTATGCCCAAGCCCCAAGACCAATCTTTACCCCCGCTATGGAATAGAGCACTGCATGGGCCGATTTTTTCAGCCCGGGCCCGGACCGGGCCCGTTCTTATGTTAAGCTGCCCGCCCGAGCCCGACCAAAAGTTTTATGGCGAGACCCGGGCCCGGCCCGGAAATAATCTACGTTACCCGCCCGGCCCGGCCTGGCCCGCCACCCCTTTACCTTAGGCCCGAGCCCGGCCCGAGCCCGGCACGAAACCGGCGCGAACCCGGTCCGAGACCTAAAAAGATCAGCTAGCGGCATTAAAGAAATAAAATAACGAAGAGAATGAAAGGAATGTATTCTTAAGGCATAAATAGATGTCATGTGCAATTAGGAACGCCATTTGAGCGGTCTGAACACAAATACCAGCGCGCGTAGTAGGAATTGCTTGCCACAACTGCCTCCGTTGCCTCCGTGTTTACAATGGATGCGCATGACGCCGGTGCGGCTCAGAAAACCTCTGTTTCGGGAGATATCGTAGACGGTGACTGGGTGGACGACACGAAGCTTTCGCCGTAGTTTCAGAGAACATGCAAAATCGCTTTCGCAGCTGATTAAGCTATGTCCAAGCGGCGCGAGCAGCGTATATGGCGCTTACTCTAAAAGCGGGGCTAAATAGGTATTCCTAGCTATTCAAACTTTCCGCTCATGAATTGAAGCAGGATTGTGGTGTTTTGGTCCTCGTTCTTTATTTTGAAAATATTTTGAGTCAGTGGCTTGTCACGTTTCTGACTCAGTGAGGTTCCTCGGTGGCCGGTCACTATACCATCATTTTCTGCCTAATAACTTGTAGGTGTGCTCAGTTACGTTAGATTTGTTCTTGATGCGCACAAGGCTTGAAACCTAGCTGTTCTGCATAATGCCACCTGGTGTTTTGAGCCAGCGAACGATCATCATTGCGTGCCCAGGAAGAACGGCGAAGAAGCCGATGAAGTCGAAGATCCCGCGCCAGCCGGAGAACTATCCCCCTCAGTGGGTTGTGCCAAGTGTTGAGGCATCATCATCATCATCATCATCATCATCACCGTCCCTGGAGAAGAAGAAAGACCCTTCGAGCGGCAAGTGATCCTTGCCGCTCGAAGGGTCTTTCTTCTTCTCCAGGTTCCCTGGTCCCTGGCCGCTGGAAGACAAGCAAGCATCTGGTGGTCACGTAAGCGCTGTGGGGTGCTCGGCTCAGTGTTGGGCGGTTTAAGCTTGATTTTTGGCAATAAGCTACAGAAGGCTGTACTGTTTTGGTTGAGACAGTCAGCTCGTCCTCATGACGAATAGCTCGCCTGGCCAGGGGCGCTGCCCCTGGTCAGCTTCTGTCCCTCCTAATCAAATGCCTCTAGAAGCCTTTTTTCGTAGTGGAGTGAGCAGCATTCCGGTGGCGCTGGTACCTTTGAATGGCGGCTCCATTCGAATCAATAACCCGCAAGCAATTCAGGCGGATCTTAAGTCTGTGACTCATCACTACCTGCATATCACAGACGTTCGACAATTTGGACGAGGAGGCATCGTCTGCAGATCGCCAGATGAGGCATGTGTAGCAGATCTACTAAAATGTTCCTCGTTTGGCTCCATTAAGGTGAACGCTTTCATTCCACCTCATCTGGCATGCACGAAGGGAATAGTGCGTGGTGTGGACTCTCGACTGAGTCCGTCAGAAACACTGGAAGAGCTCTCTGCGGCAGGTGTTATTGCCATTTATCGGTGCAACCGCGTGACTGATAACGTACGTGTACCGACAGAATCTGTGATTGCCACGTTTGCGGGTACATCATGTCCTTCAGAATTAAAAATTTGGCCACTAATTTTTCGTGTAGACCCTCTAGCATCGCGCCCGTTACAGTGCCGTAGTTGTTGGCGTTTTGGACACAGTGCGGGTGGCTGCAAGTCTAGTCCTCGTTGCTGCGTCTGTGGTGAGGGACATCCGGGCAATGAGTGCGCAACTCAAACGGAGAAGTGTTGCCTATGTGGAGGTGCGCATCAGGCTAATAATTCTGACTGCCCTTCTCGATCACAAGAAATTCAAATTCTTGAAGTAATGGATAAAAGGCGTTGCTCCCACAGAGAGGCTACTGTAGCTGTAAAGGAAAGATCCCATGGTTACGCTGGTGTTGTGGCGCGGCAACCTGCTGCCATGGATTCAACCATTTCAGAAGCGATTGCAACCGCGGTCGAAAAGTCAATGGCTAAGGTCATGGAACGCCTCGTTGAAAGTGTGTCTGACTGTATATCGCAAATTGTGTCCGCACAATTAACGCAACTGCTGCAGGCAACTTCTGTACCTCTTCTTAATGTGGTACCTGAGCTCAACATGCCCAATCTGCCAATCGTCAGTACGGACAAGGAATCAAATATGGCTGCTCCCAGTAACTTGGAGTTGGATGATGTATCGACTATGGATGTGGAGTCGCGGGCCCCCAAACGTCGCGGGTCCCCCATTAATGTTGGCCCAAATTCTCGCCCCCATTCTAAACCCAAGAAAAGCCCTAATGGCGCCGAGTTAACAGACTCTATTTTGGAGAGAGCAATTGCCACTGCGGTGCTCTCGCCGCCCGAGGGCTGATGAGAGTGCTTCAGTGGAATTGTCGTTCTATACTTGCTGCTTCAACAGATTTACTTCATCTCACACATAAATTTTGTCCGGATATCATACTTTTACAAGAAACTTGGTTGTATACAGGAAAAAATTTTTCATTGCGAAATTATCGATGTTTTCGTTTGGACCGTCCTACTATAGGCGGAGGCATTGTAATATTTATTTCAACAAAATTTTGCCACATAACAAAGTTAGCATTCACGTTAATGGCCCCAGACAGCGAAATACTTGCGGTAGAAATAAATTTGCCCGGATGTAGACCTTTCACAGTCGTAAATTCCTACTTTCCTGTTGGGGTCCAGAACATTAGTTCCTTAGATTCAATTATAGCAAATTGAGGAAAAGATATAATCTTAGCTGGTGATTTCAATTCGCATCATGTATCATGGGGATACAAAACGGATCAGTGTGGTAAACGACTGTGGGAATGGGCAGTAGATAATGGGCTTTCCTGCATGAACACTGGAGCCGTTACGTTTCTCCGAGGACAGTCTCGCTCTGTTTTAGACCTGACGTTCTCTGGAACAAATATTGTTGTGTCTTCATGGTCAACGATTGACTGCGCTACAAACAGTGACCACCTACCTGTTGTTTTTGAAGTGGTAGGCCTGCTAACCTCTCCGGAGCTTCATAAGAGAAGTTTTATTAATTATACTCGTTTCAATACTTGTTTGAAAACAGCGTTTAATTCAATGAGACATATGAGTTGTATTCAAAAGGCTCATAGTTTATGTTCGATATTGGAGGATTCTAAAAAACGATCTGAATTTGTAATTTGTTCGAGTAAAAGCAATAGCCCTAGTAAATGGTGGAATGACGACTGCACTAGAGAATTTAGGCGGAGGAAAGCTGCGTGGAAAAAGCTCCTATACAACCAGTGTCCAAAAAACTGGAATGATTACAAATACATAGCGGCCACCTTTAAACGTACAGTTTCTAAAGCGAAAGAAGAGTTTAACATCAGACATTTTGATTTCTTGTCCAAAACACGCAACAGAGGGGCATTGTTCCGCTTTCTAAGATCACTGAAGATGATTCAACCATCAATCAATGCAGATTCACTTGTTCTTACACCGAATGAAATTACTGAGTTCTTGGAAAAAATTGGCAAAGGGCTTGAGAGCCGCTTTTCATCTTGTCTCCCTTGTCGGCCTTTATTGCTTGGCTCTGTGGACAATTTCGCAGAGGTGTCATTACCGGAATTGGCCTCAGTGATTGTAAGTTTGCCCGCTGCTGCCTCAGGTCCGGATGGGGTTACCACCGCAATGATAAAAATTTTGTATAAGGAGTATCCTGATGTCTTATTGGCTCTGGTTAATCATTCTATTGAGAAGGCTTGGATCCCATTGCAATGGAAACTCGCTAAAGTAATATTATTACTCAAAAATCAAGGTAGTGGATATATACTGGAGAACATTCGGCCTATTTCATTAACGTCAAACCTTGTTAAGCTCATCGAAAGAATAATAAATGTCCGAATCATGAAGTTCGTGAACAACAGAGAACTGCTCAGCCCTTTCCAAATTGGTTTTAGACCAGGCATGTCCATCTGGTGTGCGCACGCAGACATAGAAAGTCGAATTCATATTGCACGGCGCCACGGGAGATGTGCTGCACTGGTCACGCTAGATATCGCCAAAGCTTATGATAGTGTCGAGCATGCAATATTATTGGATACAATGAATGCACTAGATCTCCCACATTACTTTATAAGATGGACAGCCGAGTTTTTGAGGGGGAGAGAATTTTTCTGTGTTAGGAATGGCATCGCCTCTAGAAGGTTTACACAGACCAGGGGTGTACCTCAAGGGGCCGTTTTGTCTCCCCTATTTTTCAATATATTACTAAGTGGTATACCTTGTCAGGCTGATGTAAACACATATGTCTACGCAGATGATATTGCATTTTTTGCTTCTGCAGACGACATTCAGTCTCTTTACGGAAAATTGCAAGCTTATCTCAACACACTTGAAAAATACCTGGAAGGAATTCGCCTATCTCTGAACGTTAACAAGAGTGCGGTGCTGGCCTTTTCGCTAAGTAGTCCAGTGTATTTAACTCTCTGTTATCAGAACAAAGTCATCCCCCAAGTTGAACAAACCAAGTACCTTGGGGTGATTTATGACAATAAACTCAATTGGCTACCGCACATTGAGTATATTGCTAAAAAAGGGGGCCGTGCTCTCGGAATATTACGACGGCTGAGCAACAATCGGTCTGGCATGCGAAGAGACACACTACTAAGGATATACAAAATGTATGTCAGGCCAGTATTAGAATTTGGGTGTGTTCTTTTCTCTGGAAGTGCCGCGTACAAAATTCGTCCCCTTGTTTTAATAGAACGGGATGCGCTCCGACTCTGCCTTGGCCTCCCCAAATTCGTATCGAACGCTGTGCTTTACCTGGAAGCGCGAGTGCCATCGTTAATGGCTAGATTCAGACTACTAACAGTCCAAACCTTTCTGCGACTGCACGAATCGCCTTTCAGAAGACACCAGACAGTGTTCATAAGTCAGCCTACTTTATTTTTAATGTCCACTGGCCCCGTTTTCACACGCCACAGGTGGTTTTTGCGCAGGCAATACTCGAGCCGTTGAATGTTAAGCTCTATAATATAACTCCTACAAAGTCTGCTACCCTCTCTCTAGAAATAATTTTTGATAACATCTACCCAAATAATGCAAAACTTTTATCTTCACGAATTCTCAATGCCATGCTGGATGATCACTTGTGTCATATTCAGACCAATGCTATAATAGCTACAGATGCATCACAGAACCACGAAAAGGCAGGTGTAGGATTTTTTTCTCATTCGCTAGATTGGTCCTATTCGATTAGACTTCCAGATTTTACTCCTATCTACACAGCGGAATTCTTAGCTGTGGTTTTAGCATTACGGAAGTTGAACCCCTCTCATTCATCAGTTGCTATTATCACCGACTCACTCTCTCTATGTTCGTCGCTTACAACGCGTAGTGACTCAAAAATTTTGCAAGAGTTACATCTGTTAGCTCCGTCTCATTTGAGTTTGCTTCGCTTAATTCGGGTGCCCGGGCACAAAGGTTTGCCTTTGAATGAGTGTGCAGATTCATTAGCGAAGGCTTCCCTAGGGGGTCCTTTAGTACCTGCCGTTCCCCCAACCGCCTATATCACTGACGCTAGGTTTAGGAGATTAACAATGATGAATGAGATATATAATTCTAGTATGGCTTCGCATTCTGACTACCACCATCTACTATTCCCTTGGAATCGTAAATTCTGCCCAACACGAAAATTAGACATTACACTAACCAGGATACGTTGCCGCATCCCGACACTAAATTTCTATACACACAGGGCTGGTTTGGCGGCATCTCCTTTGTGTATACAGTGCGGCGAACCAGAAACTATTGATCATTTTCTCCTTGCTTGCCGACGATTCTCCTCAGTAAGGAAAAGGGTGCTTGAGGACCCTGTAAACAAACTTGGCCTCAGTATGAACGCTACCGTCTTGCTTTCGTTTGGAGCTTCCACATTGGGGTACAGCCACCAGAATGTTTGCACTGCAATGCAAAACTTTATCATTAATTCGAATCGACTGCCTTCCTATAATAGTCAATTATAATAAGTAATTAGAAGACCAAGCAGAATTCATCTTCCTTTTTTCTTTCTTTTTATCTTTTCCTAATTTTATTTAAATCCATTTTCTCCAAACCGCCCAATTCTTGGCCGATCCCCCACGGTGGGTATGTGCCATTTGTGCTGTGGATCATCATCATCATCATCAAGTGATCCTTACTAGACTCCGATAATTGTTTTCCTTCAATCACCTGATTCTTGGCCAATCCCCCATAGTGGGTACGAGCCACTTTTGAAGGCAAGCAAGCAAGCGGCCGGACGCAGCGTTCTCACCCTCGAGTTTTGACTGCCGTCGGTCTGGCGTTCGGTCTGGTCTGGCTTCGTCGGCTGTCCTGCCTCGGGTGTGGTCAAGTATCGGGCGGCGGTTATCTACTGCTCTTTTAACGTCTCGATTGTTCTTTTGATTCATTTATTGTTCTTTTTTCTTCACCTTTCGGATTATTGTGTCGCGAGTGTAAGCAAGTCAGACTAACCTGATGTCTCTTTCTTCCTCCGGTCAAGGGCATTCCCCTTGGCTAGCTTCAATCGCTCCCCGAGAGTGGCCGATAGACTCATTTTTACGCAGTGGCAACAAAAGTGTCCCTGTGGCTCTTGTGCCTACAGATGGGGGATCAATACAGATGAAGAATCCGAAAGCGATTCAGGTGGAGCTTCGAAAGGCCTCCTCCCATTCCAAAAGATCACCGAGGTGCGCCAGTTTGGTCGCGGTGGTATTCTTTGCTGCTCATCGGACCAGGAGTGCGTTCGAGACCTTCTAAACTGTTCTGAATTTGCATCGAATCCGGTGAGCCCGTTTATTCCACCACACCTTGCATGCTCGAAAGGCTTAGTTCGTGGGGTCGACGCGAGCCTGGACCCCTCAGAAGTACTAGCATTATTTTCAGTTGTTGGAGCTGTATCCGTATACCGGTGTGGCCGAATTATTGAGAACAAGAAGTCACCTACGGAGTCGGTGATTGTTACGTTCGCGGGAACAGTTCGTCTAACTGAAATCAAGGCATGGCCCCTGATATACAGAGTAGAGCCCCTTTCCCCAAGACCACTACAGTGCTTGAAATGTTGGAGCTACGGACACACTATAAAAGGATGCAGATCGGTTACTCGCTGCCGCCTATGTAGAGAGAATCACGACAGCACAGAATGTAAGTCTCAGGAAGAAAACTGTTGCCTATGCAATGAAGCACACCCTGCAGACTATTCACGTAGGGAAGCAATTACACGGTCACGTAGGGAAGCAATTACAGAAGTTCAGGGAAGATCCCAGGGCTACGAAGGCGCAACAGCTCGTCAAACCGCTAGTATGGATGTTTCTCTATCCAAGGCCATTGCAGAGGCAGTAGAGAAAGCTATGGAAAAGGCTATGGAACGACTTGCAACAACTATTTTTGAGTCCTTTACACAAATGATGACTAGTCAGATGGCGCAGGTCATTGGTGCAGCCTCTACTCAAGCTCCTGCATACCAGGTTGCAAATGCACTAAACCTAACTCAAAAACAAACATCGTCGTCAAACTCGTCAGCTGACTCCCCTTGCGCAGGACCTTCTACTCATGTAGAACGGACGGAACCGGAACCCCTAACGGAAGATTATGAAGACTACCAGGATGTAGACATGGAACACAAAAGTGTAAAACGTACACGATCTCCTCCCCACAAAATTTCTTCAAAATCAAAAACTCAAAAATATGAAAAAGTGAACCTCTCCAAGAAGGACTTTTTGAAAGAGACTATTTTGGATCAGGCGGTTTCCGCTACCATTCTATCTTCACCATAGGCTCTCTAAAAATCTTGCAGTGGAATTGTCGTTCAATTGTTTCTGCTACTACAGATCTATCCTATATTTCTTCTCAATTTTCTCCAGACATCGTTATCTTACAAGAAACCTGGCTTTCAAATGGTCAAAAATATTCCCTAAAATATTATCGAATGTTTCGTTTGGATCGGCTTGCCAGAGGTGGTGGCGTTGCTTTCTTGGTTTCAACTAAATTTAGTCACAAAGCAACGATATCGTATCAAAGAATGTCTACCGAATGTGAAATTTTAGCATTCGACATTTCACTCCCAGACTGCTCCCCTTTTACCTTAATTTAAATTTCCCAGCAGGAGTGCAGGATACATTTTCTCTAGACACCGTATTAGCTTCCTGCAGAAAAGACATAGTATTTGCTTGTGACTTTAATTCATACCATGTGTCTTGGGGTTTTAAAACTGATTCAGAAGGAAAACGCCTGTGGAAATGGACTTTTGATAATAATCTATCTTGTCTAAATTCAAAAGTTACTACCTTTCTTCGCGGACAGTCTCAATCGGCTATAGATCTCACGTTCTCCAGCTCATCTTTAGATATATAATCGTGGAATACTATAGACTGTGCTACGAACAGCGACCACCTTCCAATTATTTTTCAAATTGATTTCCCTGTGATTTCTCCTAGAAGGAAAAATAACTCATTTATAAACTATAACAAACTTCAAAAAGACTTGAATTCTACGATGCTTTCACGTACGGATATGCAAGAAGATATTAGGGCTCTGAGCCTCTGTGCAGTTTTAAAGCATTCCGCGAAGAATGCAACAGTTAATTTAACCTGCAACACAGGTAAACCATTAAGTCCGTGGTGGAATTCAGATTGCGCGAGGGCCCACCGAAAACGAAAAGCTGCCTGGAAGCAACTTCTTTGTAATCAATGTCTAAAGAATTGGAGTGATTACCAATTTGTTGCGGCATCATTCAAGCGTACGATAGCTAAAGCCAAAGAGGAGTATGATATGAATAAATTCAATTATCTGTCTAAATCAAAAAACAAAAAAGCCCTTTTTAGGTTTTTACGCTCTCGAAAAATGATTCCCGTTCCAGGAAATATTGACTCTTTTGTGCTTTCGCCACGTGAATTGTCCCAATTATTAGAAAATATTGGAAAAGGACTGCAAGACAGGTTCACTTCAATCATTCCACCGTACATAGTGAAATCGTTACCACTAGAGGAATTTAGGGAAGTCACAACACAAGAACTGGCGGATGTTGTTCGCTATCTGCCTTCTTCAGCGCCAGGACCAGATGGAGTTACCACAGCCATGATAAAAATTCTGTATGTGATTGTCCCCAGAAGAAATTTTGAATATGGTAAATTACTCTTTAAAAAATCGTGGGCACCTTCAGAATGGAAACTTGCTAAGGTAATTCCGATACTTAAAAAACAGGGAGCTGGATATGATTTAGATAATATTAGACCAATTTCCCTTACATCAAACTTAGTTAAACTAATAGAACAAATTTTAAATTGTCGAATTACGATCTACATTTTTGAAAACTTAATACTTAGCCCCTGTCAAATTGGTTTTAGATCTGGGTGCTCGATTTGGTGTGCGCACGTACACTTAGAGAGTCGCATACAGCTTGCTCGTCGCCGAAGAGAATATTCAGCGTTAGTGACCCTAGATCTAGCAAAAGCTTATGATTCCGTGGAACATGGCATACTGATAAAGCAATTAGAAAATTACAGGTTTCCGAAATACATCACGACGTGGTTGTCAGAATTTTTAAGGGAAAGAGAATTCTACTGTTTAAAAACGGATGTTCATCGTCTAGGTATAAGCAGCAGAGGGGAGTACCACAAGGGTCAGTATGATCTCCTGTTTTATTATATTTTTAAGCTCCATCCCGCTGCTCCAGGACATTCATGTATACGTTTATGCTGATGACATCGCTTTTTTGCATCGAATGCTGATCTACATTCACTTTATCAAATGTTACAAAATTACGTATCTATTCTTGAAACTTGGATTGAGACCATACATATGTCTCTGAACGTTAGTAAAAGTGCAGTCCTTCTCTTTCCTTTAGATGTTCCCGCTCATATTTCACTGATGTATCGTCAAGTGTTTATTCCCCAGGTGGATTCTCTTAAATATCTGGGAATCACATATGATGGAACACTAAACTGGAAAAGCCACATTAAAAACCTTGCATTTAAGGCAGCTTGGGCTGTAGGATGGTTGCGCAAAATCAGTAACCGACGATATGGGTTGCGAAGAAACACATTAATTATTATATATAAAATGTATGTCCAACCCATCATGGAATTTGGATGTGTCTTATTTTCTGGCTGTCCAGCTTATAAAATTAAACCTTTGGTACTATTAGAAAAGGAAGCTCTGCGTTTGTGCCTTGGACTCCCTAAGTTTGTTGCAAACAACGTTCTGTATATGGAAGCGCGATTACCATGCTTAATTAGTAGATTCAAAATCCTTACTGTCCAAACTTACCTAAAGTTTTCCGATTCTCCTCAAAGGAGATCAATGTATGTTTTCAATAATGAATCAAGTACATTTTTAATAATCATTATAATCATTGGTCGCGACTGCACACCCCTCAGATCGTATTCGTACAGGCACAGCTAACACCACTGAATGTACAAATTCAGTTTATTCACCCAATCATTCAATCCAAGAAAAACCTCCAATTTGAATTTGACGATATTTTCCCCTCGAATGCTAAACTAATGCCATTCCAATATTTAAATGACCAATTACAAGATTACCTCTCTCACCAGGAAAGAAACAATATAATAGCCACTGACGCTTCAATGTTAAACGAAAAGGCTAGCGTAGGCATCTTTCCTCCATCTCTTAGTTGGTACTTTTCTATTCGACTTCCGGATTACACGACTATTTTCATAGCAGAATTATTGGAGATTGTTTTAGCACTGCGCAAACTACCCCCGAATCAATTATCAGCTGTCGCAGTAACAGACTCTCGGTCGGTATGTGTGTCGCTTTCCTCGGCAACGAATACAACTACCTTAAATGTGTTTCAAAATTTAGTCCCTACAACGTTATAAAAAATTAAATTGCTTTGGGTTCCTGGACACTGCGGTTTATACATAAACAAAATGGCAGATTTATTAGCCAGAACATCTTTAAATGGACCTGTGCTTCATATTTTACCGGATACAGCTTACGTCACTGCATCGAGATTCAGAACGTTTTGCCTACGAAATGATTTAAACAAATCATCGCTGATCCCATCTACAGACTTTCAGCATCTTGGTTTTGGCTGAATAATCAGTGGTGTCCTTCTCGGCAGTTAGAAGTTACATTCTCCAAATTACGCTGTCGCATCCCGGAATTGAATTTTTATTTACATAGAGCTGGTCTGACGATGTCCCCTCGGTGCCAAAATTGTAAGGAAATTGAAACAATAGACCACTACATTTTATCATGCCGACGTTATTCAAACCAGAGAAAGATATTACTCGAAGCTCCACTCTGCAAAATTGGATTAAGATTAAATACACCAGTATTATTATCCTTTGGGGCCTCCACCCTCGGCTATTGTCAGAGACACGTTTGTTGCGCAGTGTTTCAATTTTTACCAGAAACAAGACGATTACCCTGTTAATTATTCTAACTTTATTCTGCTTGTTTCTCCAGATTCGTTAGTAACATTGTATTTTTTCTGACCTTGATAATAACCTCATTTTTTCACCCTTCAGTTAGTCTGACTGGTCGTTGGCACGCTACTCTAGTTATACAAGATTTTCCTTGTTTTTGGTGTTGCCTTCTTTTATTTTGCGTATCTCATTGTCAAAAAGATTTTTTTAGCTACCTACTGCAGCCCGATTCTTGGCCTATCCCCCTCAGTGGGTGCGAGGCATGATAAAGGATCATCATCATCATCATCATCATCATCATCATCATCACCGTACCTTCGTGTCTAGCATTCTTCGTGTCTGGCTGCTGGTACTGCTGATTGCTCTTGCTTTAGCACGTGACAAACTGGTGGAGGTGCTGGGTAATCTAATCTATGCACCAAACCCCTCCGAGCAGCAGGAGCTCCAGTCCTGTACCGGTTGTTACGCCTGTACACCGAGCCATCAGAAGTATCCGTGGACAAGCCCCTGAGTTTGGACTCCTCCCAGAGACAATGGCAGCTCCGACCACCCCAACCGGTATGGAAGGCACTACGCCGATTCATTGTACGCTAATCCATCCGCGAACGCCGAATCCCTTCCACGGTGCCATGCATGAGGATGTTGAAGATTGGCTGGTGCACTATGAACGTTCAACAAGTGGGACAACGCAGACAAACTGAAAACGAAACACCGCATATCCACGGGGTGAATGATGATGAGTGGGCGAAGCTCCGGAGGGAATCATCGGTAAACCGTGAATCTTCCGTGTAATTCGCCCAGTCTCGCCGCACTAAATCGAACGATTGACTTCCACCAATGACACGCGCCATATGTGACGTCATTCCTATTTTATAACAGCGCCCTTCATTATAATTGCACCATCTCCTGCTTAAGGGGACGCTAGCACAAACGCGTTAGAAACGTGCAGTACTCTCTAGTAAGGGGGGAGGCCACAGCGTCTTACGCAGCCGTTTACACATGCCGGAACGTGCACCGCGTTTGCCGACGCCTTCACATGACTGCTGAGAGAGTATAACCCCCGTATTCATAAACGCTCCTCGACTTGAACTTGACTTGCCACCGCCTTCAACGCGTTTCGAACGCGCTGCCCAAGGCGGTGGCAAGTCAAGTTCAAGTCGAGGAGCGTTTATGAATACGGGGGTAAGGCGGAGAGGCCACAGCGTCTTACTGCAGCTTCTTACACGGGCCGTAACGCGCTAGCACAAACGCGTTAGAAACGCGCAGTCTTTCGTTAATGTTGGGTATTTATTGTCATCGTTGTGCGTTTGTCCATGTGCGCTTCGTGGTGTAGTGCACTCCGCGTTCAACTTTTGAGAAGTACGGACGTCTGATGGCTCGCTCCGTGCGAGGTTCTTCGGCGGCCGCTGCTGGCCGCGGTGACAGGTTTTCTTCTGCTCCCCCGGATTACAGGATTTTGCTCCCGACATTGCCTTCGGGAGAGAGCATGCAACAGTGTGTTTTTGCACGGTGACCTGGCAAAAAGACCATATCGTCTGCAAGATTTTCGAGAGCCACTGGAAAAAGCGGGCATCATCAAGAATATCACCGGTATAGGAGCCTTCCAGATGAACCACATTTGGCTGGTCAAGCTGCGCACCAAGGCTGACAAGGATGCTCTGGTGAAAACGGGTGGACTTCAGGTCAAAGGGGGCTTCTGCGCTGTCATTGACCCCATCCAGCAAGACGTCACCATGAAAGTCTACTGGGTCGACTTTGCTGTCCAAAACGAGAGCTTTCGGCAAGTGTTGAGCAACTTTGGTGACGTCCTTGAGGTTTCTAACGACAACTGGTCCGTCGCTGGCTTTGAACATGCGACGTCCACGACGAGGGTGGTGCGAATGAGACTTAATGAAGGTGTTGTGCTTGACGACCTGCCGCATCTTTTCAAGTTTGGAAGTGGCACCGTCCTTCTTGTGGCCCCGGGTCGGTCACCGCTTTGTTTGAGATGCCGCAGGCAAAGACACATACGACGGGACTGTCAGACGCCACGCTGTGGAGTGTGTCGGGTGTTTGGACATGAAAGCCAAGATTGTGCAAGAAGTTACTCTAGAGTAACTAAAACGGTTATCCCAACAGACGAGGTACAAGAGAACATAATGGACGCGGAGCAAGCTGAAAAGTCTGCCCCAACAGCAACATCAAGGAACACGTAGGCGAGGTCCAGGAGACGGACGCCAAGAAAGCTGGAGGGACAATGCCTGACAGCCAGGACTTGACGAAGACAACTGAAGAGCGTGCGGAAACGGTCTGCACGCCGGAGGCAGCGCTCTTAAGTCAAGCAAGTGAAGAGGAAGACATGAGCGATTGTACCGAGACCACTACCGAAGAAGAGAAAGCAGACGCTACGGGGGCGACCGCGGCGCGCGGGAAGCGTCTCAGATCGGGCATTCCGAAGTTGACGGAGGACAGCACCGAACCCAAGGTTAAACGCCTGGAGCGTCAATGGCAACGCGTTGCTGGCGCCAAGGGTAAAAAAAAAAAGTTGCAGTGGCTTAGCTCGGCTATGCCAGGATATACGTAGCGTTAGCAAAGGTTCAGCTGATTATTCTAAGCCTTCCTGGTTGCCTAGATTCTCAAGGATTAGCTTGATTGTCATGCTTACTGCTGCTCCAATGACACACACGCGGTATACGTATTATGTGGCACATGTATTCATTCCTCCTACGCTCAACCGCTAATTGCCAGGCAACTACTTCGGGATCCGATGAGTCAAGCTTCTCCGTTCTGCGCTGTTGAGCAGCATTTGCGCTCTCCTTCTCCATGGCTATACCACACTGGCAAACGCCAGTCAGAAGCGCAGCGGCTCCAGCGCAGTGTCAGACGGCGACTGCACAGCGAGCGAGCGCGCGCCGGCGCCAGTGCGTCTACCACGGCTACGACGTCACTCCTCTGGAATGCGCAGACCGGCGACGGTGAGTCGCGCGCGGCGGCGGCGGAGAGTGCGCGAGAGGTGCCGGCTCCGGTGGCTCCGGTGGTGCGCAAGCCGTGTGACATCACTGATCCTTGCGCATGCGCAGCATGGCTCTTGATGTGCCACGCGAAATGGGCTTGGCTAGTAGGGTTGCCAGATTGGGCTATTAATAGCCAAATTGGGCTACTTTTTACTCGGCTTGGCGTCGAAAATTCTGAGTTGGCTACATAGCTATATTTGGGCTATTTTTGAATTAAGGACGTCAGCACTGACAAAATTTGGGAACGCTGGTTTATGAAACCCCAAAGCTCATTGATGCGACAAAGTTATGTAGGCAATCGCGAAGGCCGTGTTTTAGGCAATGTCGGCGCTGAGTGGATGAGTTAAGTTTACACGTCTTTCCAGGCTAAGCTCTCTTTTTGTTTTGGTTTCGGTGCCACCTGCTGCCGCTTCACACGTGGTTCAGTAAGAAAACCGTTCTCAAAACTAAGCATGGGCAAGTGGGTGAAATACAGCAGTGCATATATAAGAAGGAATGGGAGAAGCACCTCTCTTTCAAAGGTAAATTGTACTTTGTGCGCATATTTGGTTTTAAAAGCGTCTGGTGGTGCGTTGTTTCGGAATCGAGTAAGAAACTCGGCAAATTTCTTACTTTATTACAAAATGTCCGAAATACATTCCGCATTCGAAGGCAACTATTGCATCTGCAAAGCATAAAGCCATTCAGGATTTAAAATATTGCAGTTGAGAATGAGAATGTTTTAAGGTAGCATGAAGGCCTTGCGTGAGGCTCCCACATGATCACGAACTTCGGCACAGGCACTGACGCACTTCGTACTTGCGGTGGACGTACTTTGTACTAGCTCGTCGTCTGCCGTTATCTCAAGATCGGTACCCAGGCCACGTTGCGCGTGGAGGACCGCTGCCGTTCCGTCCCCTCTTGCCCTTCTAGTCTTCGGAAACACACAGATATTGCCGGCCCATGCACCGGCTTTATTAAAGGAAGGATAATCGAATGCGCTATAGGATATTTATTGCGTTTCCTTTTTGCAGAAGTAAGAACGCAGGTGCGCCATTTTCAGTTAGTGCGACGTAGTGACGGTAACGGAGGGTGCGCCAGCCTGGTCGAGCCGAGTGTGTTCATGAGTAACGGGTTATCAGAGCACGCGGGCTCGTTTCCTTTACTGTTGTCTGTCCCGGCGGGCTGACCACCCGTAAAATAAGTATTTTATGGTTGTCAACAAAGTGGTTGTCTATGATAAAATAACAGGTAACTGAGCAAGAGGTATTTCCTTTTATTGCGATAGCAATTATATGGGGACTACAAGAGCATTTCTACGGTGGTCATGGTCGTCGCTGTGAGGTTGCGTCTAAAGTTCAAACACGATAACATCCTCACCGCGCGCGTATGTGTTCCCGAGTGGAATTACATTTATTTATTTTTTTCAAGTCACACTGAAGGTAAGGTACACAGCCCCCCTCGGAAATTTGGCAACACACGCATTCGTGCCTGCATTCAAAGAAACTAACGCACATGTTTTTAGATTGCACGAGTCTTGCCAGGGAATCCCTGTTTAAAAATTGCACAGTTCAACGCTTCGATACTAATACCACCTGGGTTATTGCCAGCGCCGTAATCCAGGTGGCAATTGAAACTGTAAACTTTAATTCACCTCTGCTACTACGTACCAGTAGGTCGTTCCGTTTTTGCACTCAAAGGCGAATTGCAGTTACACCTGTCCCTTCTTCGCACGAGGAAAATGCGAGAAGGTTTCAAGTTTTCTCCTGAGTCCAGTGTGCCTCTAAGCGGCAGCATTTGCTAACTCAGCGTCAAGCTGCTTTCGAGTAAAAAATACAAAATTGAGAGAGAAAGAGAGAGAGTGGGATAGAAATAACATGCTTATTTTATGAATCAAGCTTAGGAAAAGCACCACTATTTTAACTAAAATGCATTGAGCTCAGGCCGCCTCTTGGGCACTCGATCGTGACCAGCCGAAGGTGATCCTAGAGGCTGGAGCTGGCAGTATTTTGCCCGACACTTATAAAAAAAATGCCTCGAGTAGGGGTATTCGCCCAAATCCCCGAATAACTCGCCGGATTATAAATAAAGTTATCATTCATTCATTCGAGCAAGAGAGGCATGAACTAAAGTTAGCTCACAACGTGGCTCAGTAAATACTGATAGCGTCATGAATCAATCGGAAACGAAATCCTTCGGCTCGTAAAAATAAGCGGTGTCCAAATCGACGTCTGAGTGGCAGCTCTCACTAGAATTCTTTACGCAGATCTTGAGGCCACTGTTGTGCTGGTTGCATGCGGCGGAAGTAATTTTGAGCCGGAAATACGCGGTGAACCATATGCACCATCTATAAGACACCTGCAGAATAGGGTTGCCAGATTGGGCTATTAATAGCCAAATTGGGCTACTTTTTACTCGGCTTGGCGTCGAAAATTCTGAGTTGGCTACATAGCTATATTTGGGCTATTTTTGAATTAAGGACGTCAGCACTGACAAAATTTGGGAACGCTGGTTTATGAAACCCCAAAGCTCATTGATGCGACAAAGTTATGTAGGCAATCGCGAAGGCCGTGTTTTAGGCAATGTCGGCGCTGAGTGGATGAGTTAAGTTTACACGTCTTTCCAGGCTAAGCTCTCTTTTTGTTTTGGTTTCGGTGCCACCTGCTGCCGCTTCACACGTGGTTCAGTAAGAAAACCGTTCTCAAAACTAAGCATGGGCAAGTGGGTGAAATACAGCAGTGCATATATAAGAAGGAATGGGAGAAGCACCTCTCTTTCAAAGGTAAATTGTACTTTGTGCGCATATTTGGTTTTAAAAGCGTCTGGTGGTGCGTTGTTTCGGAATCGAGTAAGAAACTCGGCAAATTTCTTACTTTATTACAAAATGTCCGAAATACATTCCGCATTCGAAGGCAACTATTGCATCTGCAAAGCATAAAGCCATTCAGGATTTAAAATATTGCAGTTGAGAATGAGAATGTTTTAAGGTAGCATGAAGGCCTTGCGTGAGGCTCCCACATGATCACGAACTTCGGCACAGGCACTGACGCACTTCGTACTTGCGGTGGACGTACTTTGTACTAGCTCGTCGTCTGCCGTTATCTCAAGATCGGTACCCAGGCCACGTTGCGCGTGGAGGACCGCTGCCGTTCCGTCCCCTCTTGCCCTTCTAGTCTTCGGAAACACACAGATATTGCCGGCCCATGCACCGGCTTTATTAAAGGAAGGATAATCGAATGCGCTATAGGATATTTATTGCGTTTCCTTTTTGCAGAAGTAAGAACGCAGGTGCGCCATTTTCAGTTAGTGCGACGTAGTGACGGTAACGGAGGGTGCGCCAGCCTGGTCGAGCCGAGTGTGTTCATGAGTAACGGGTTATCAGAGCACGCGGGCTCGTTTCCTTTACTGTTGTGTGTCCCGGCGGGCTGACCACCCGTAAAATAAGTATTTTATGGTTGTCAACAAAGTGGTTGTCTATGATAAAATAACAGGTAACTGAGCAAGAGGTATTTCCTTTTATTGCGATAGCAATTATATGGGGACTACAAGAGCATTTCTACGGTGGTCATGGTCGTCGCTGTGAGGTTGCGTCTAAAGTTCAAACACGATAACATCCTCACCGCGCGCGTATGTGTTCCCGAGTGGAATTACATTTATTTATTTTTTTCAAGTCACACTGAAGGTAAGGTACACAGCCCCCCTCGGAAATTTGGCAACACACGCATTCGTGCCTGCATTCAAAGAAACTAACGCACATGTTTTTAGATTGCACGAGTCTTGCCAGGGAATCCCTGTTTAAAAATTGCACAGTTCAACGCTTCGATACTAATACCACCTGGGTTATTGCCAGCGCCGTAATCCAGGTGGCAATTGAAACTGTAAACTTTAATTCACCTCTGCTACTACGTACCAGTAGGTCGTTCCGTTTTTGCACTCAAAGGCGAATTGCAGTTACAACTGTCCCTTCTTCGCACGAGGAAAATGCGAGAAGGTTTCAAGTTTTCTCCTGAGTCCAGTGTGCCTCTAAGCGGCAGCATTTGCTAACTCAGCGTCAAGCTGCTTTCGAGTAAAAAATACAAAATTGAGAGAGAAAGAGAGAGAGTGGGATAGAAATAACATGCTTATTTTATGAATCAAGCTTAGGAAAAGCACCACTATTTTAACTAAAATGCATTGAGCTCAGGCCGCCTCTTGGGCACTCGATCGTGACCAGCCGAAGGTGATCCTAGAGGCTGGAGCTGGCAGTATTTTGCCCGACACTTATAAAAAAAATGCCTCGAGTAGGGGTATTCGCCCAAATCCCCGAATAACTCGCCGGATTATAAATAAAGTTATCATTCATTCATTCGAGTAAGAGAGGCATGAACTAAAGTTAGCTCACAACGTGGCTCAGTAAATACTGATAGCGTCATGAATCAATCGGAAACGAAATCCTTCGGCTCGTAAAAATAAGCGGTGTCCAAATCGACGTCTGAGTGGCAGCTCTCACTAGAATTCTTTACGCAGATCTTGAGGCCACTGTTGTGCTGGTTGCATGCGGCGGAAGTAATTTTGAGCCGGAAATACGCGGTGAACCATATGCACCATCTATAAGACACCTGCAGAACAGCATCAAACTTCTGGCTATGTTTTTGGCTACTTTTGGGTCACAAAAATTTAGGGTCTGGCTATCTTTGGGCTACATTTTGGGATAATTTGGCTATTTTTTGTTGAGGCCATCTGGCAACCCTATTGGCTAGGCCAGTGTAGCTAACGCTACAATATGTCCCCGAAGTCCGGTCGGCGTCGGCGTCGCCGGTGCGGGGTCAGAGACGCGACAAGTAACACCCCGGTATTCCCACTGTAGGGTAGCGCCACGGTAAGCGTTGTACTGTTGGTTCGCGCTTACAATCAGTATGATTAGTATACCTGCACCATTACGCGTCGGTACGCTCAATGTACGGGGTCTGGGGTCTAGTCGCAAGCAATATCAGGTCAAACGCATCATGCAAGAAAGAGACCTAGACCTGCTTGCGGTCCAAGAGACTAAGGTTAGCAGAGAGGAAGCGACAGACAGATTGGTAGCACAATTTTCTTTACGGTACAATGTATGCGTGAGCCATGCGGTGGGAACATCAGCTGGATGTATCTTGTTTGTTAAAATTCTATTGGCATTGTTGTGGAAACGGTTACAAGCTGCTTGCAAGGACGTTTTGTTTTATGTGACCTTACTTACGGGGAGGCAAAATTTAGATTTATTTCTGTCTACGCACCTACAAAGTCGCATGAAAGATGTTTGTTCTTTCGCGAACTGAGTACGTATTTTGATTGTGAAAGGTGTGTGATTGTGTTGGGTGACTTTAACTGTGTCCTTAATGAAGAAGACCGTTCGACCACTGCTAGTACAAATGATGTAAGTGCGGCTTTTCTTAAAGAATGCGTGAGCAAATTTTCTTTAAGTGATGTGGCACAGTTCGCAAGGGGTGGAAGTCGCCAACACTTCACACACTTTCAAGGCACCAGTCATGCACGACTAGATCGTGCGTACGTATTTTCAGAGATTGCGCCTCTGTGTCAGAATTACGATGTTGATGCTGTCTCTCTTAGTGATCATTGTATAGTGAGGTTTGAGATAGGCCAAAAGCAAAAAAGAAAACTTGAATGGGAAAGGTGGAACTTGAACACTAAGCTAATCAGCGATGAAGTGTTCTTAGATAAAACAAAGAAAGAAATTGAGCAGTTTTTTAGTGACACACTACGCAGTGCCGCACAAAAATGGGAGTTGTTTAAACAAAGGGTAAAATTGAACGCAATAGAAAGAGGTGGACACATGAAGTGTATCAAGTTCAAAAACAGGAACAGGACCTGCGGCAAGAGCTGGAAGACTTGGTGCGAATCGAAACAGCTCATCCGGGTGTTATGACGCAAGAACTGCAAGACGTTAGAAGAAAACTGGAAAGCTTAGAAGAAGATAAATACAGAGGTGCAATTATACGTGCACGAGCTGCAAAATATATCACGGGGGAAGTACCAACAAAGCGAGCTTTGTCAGATGAAAAGGCGTACGCTCGAGGAAATGAAATATTAGAAATAGAATATGATGATAAGATATCGAGAGAACAGAACGTTATCATGACAGCATTTGAAAGTTACTATCGAGACTTGTTTCCTTGTCGTGAGCCAAAAGTTCCGGGCTACGAGGATGAGTTTCTGGCAGAGATGCCGACACTAGACGAAGAGGAAACAATTTTATTAGAAAAGGATGCATGAAATTGATAGGGCTGCTGAGGAACTAAGCTCGGGCAAATCTCCTGGTCCGGATGGGATTACCGCAGCGTTTTACAAGGCGTTTAAGACGGATATGGCAACAGCATTGCACGAAGTATTTTCAGAGGCGCTTGAGCGGGGGACTTTACCGCCATCGTTCAATCGTACGCACACAGTACTAATCCCAAAAGGCAAAGATAGTAATATATTACGTAAGGTAATAGGATACAGGCCAATTACGTTGACAAATGTTTATTACAAGGTTTTAATGAAAGTTCTTGCAGCAAGGCTGCAGGGAGTTATACGGAAGTTAGTTGGGCCGCACCAGACATGCGGCATTAGGGGTAGGAAAATATTTACAAACATTGATGTAGCTAGAAGCATTTTAGAATATTGTGATAGCGCTCTCCTCAAAGTAGCGATGCTTCAAATAGATCTAGCTGAGGCTTTTGACATGGTACCACATAGTATTCTCTTCTTGTTAATGAATTACGTTGGACTCGGTTCCGTCATATGTAAAGGCATCAAAATGGCATATCGAAGTTCATGTACCAATTTAATTGCTAATGGTGAACTTTCACAACGCATACAAGTACTCTCTTCCGTTCGACAGGGTTGTCCGTTAAGTCCTTTACTTTTTGCTTTATTCTTAGAACCGCTCTGTAGAAAAATACTTAATAGTACAGGAATCAGGGGGTTTAAGATACAATCGTGTGAAGTCCGTGTTTTAGCTTATGCCGATGACGTTGCCCTATTTGCTGTAGATAGGGAGAGTGTTAGTTCATTATTAAGAATTACTGACAAGTTTTGCGAGAAAAGCGGCAGTCAAATTAATAAGCAAAATAGTATTGGTCTGTGACATGGCCAGTGGAATGCCACGCCCGGTGTTTTGAAAATATTAAGTGGCTCACAACACCTAGCACTTATCTGGGGGTACCTTTGGATAGGTATCGTGAGAACGAGTCACTCTGGCTCGAAAAAACAGATGAAATACGTGCGATGGCCGAAGCATGGGGCGGCCGTGAATTGTCCATTTTTGCACGTGCCACTATTTGTAACGTTTTTCTCGCCGCGAGAATTATGTATCTTCTGCAGGCACTGCATTGCACACGTAAGCACTTTCAAAAATTTCACCGCATCTTTGCCACGTTTATCTGGTGCTCTACATGGGAGCGAACGTCAAGGACAAATTTGTTTCGTCGAGTAAAGAGAGGTGGTCTATCGTTGTGTCACTCGTTTCTTCCGCAAGTTGTATCGCGTTTCATATTGCTAAGAGACGAAAGAGACCCGTTTCTGTGTTGCTTTTTTCAAACCATGTTAGCAGGTGTTATACCCGATTTTTTTGTATCATCGGCCATTGGCCCTCGTTACACAATGTCACGGTTCTTGCGCGAAGTTATTACGTCCTATCGGTTCCTCAGAGCAAGATTTTCACTTGAGTACCTCTCCAATGTAAAAAGAAAGCGTCTTATGAAGGATCTTGTGGAGAGTGTGTTCCCTGTACCATTGTATCGGTGAATGTTTCACGAAGGGCGTGGGCAAGACGTACTCAAGAGGGTTAAAAATATGCAGATACCAGCCAACGTTAAAACTTTTTTCTTCAAGCTTCACACGGGAACCTTGCCGGTTAAAACGTGGTTAGAAGAAAAATGCATATATGTGCCGTGGGGTAGCAGATGCTTTCTGTGCAACAAAGCTGAAACTATTGAACACGTTTTTATTGACTGTACTAATGCTATATTCTTTTGGGATATATTACAGAGAACTTTAAAGATAGACCTACCCCTCAATCCACATGGCATTCGTTTTCTACCACCTGAACGCGATTTTGAACAGATGGACGTTATCTTCTTACTCGGGCTGCACGCCGTCTGCCGTTCTCTGCTGGCATATAGACACTGTGATGTTAAAGGCCGATCTGTGCATGATTATTTTGTTGAAATGGTTGTGAAAGTACGTGATGTGTACAAAACGACTGACTATCATGAAGATGTGATATCAATGTGGGATGCTTTAGCACATATAAAACGAGTGTGATCTGACAAACTCTTGTTCAGGCTTGTAGCCAAGCTGGAAATAAAGAAAAAAAAATTTCGTGGCGTAGTGGCTAGCGCCGCGCGTTCGGAAGCGAGGGTCCCTGGTTCGATTCCGCGCTACGGACACAACCTTCGGAATTTTTTTTTTCATAAAAGTAGACGTGGCTACCTACTACGACTACTACTACCACTACTACTACTACTACTACATACTACAGAGGAGGGACAGAACCACACCCTAAGGAGCTTCGCCCCTAAAACGGATATTTCAGCCTCAACGATGGCGCCCGTGTTTGGTATGAGAACCGTGCAGATGCCCTAACTTCCTGGGAAGAATTCAAACGCCGTCTTTTTGAGACGTATGCGAGCCCTGATCACCGAGAACGAACTGAGCGTGATCTCCAGTCCCGTGTACAAATGCCGAATGAAGGTGTCGCAATGTATGTCGAGGACATGACGCGTCTCTTTCGACGAGCCGTTCCCAGCATGTCGGAAGAAAAGAAGGTGCGGTACCTGATGCGCGGAGTAAAAGAGCAGCTGTTCGGAGGTCTCGTGCGCAGTCCTCCCAAGACTGTGTCAGAATTTCTTTCCGAGGCCGTCACCATGGAACAGACTCTTCGGCAGCGGGCACCATCATACGAACGCCACGTGAACGCTGCCTCACCTACGGACTTCTTCGGAGCTCTCCGGGGCCACGTTGATTTCTTTCGAGAGCTCATCCGTTCCGTAATCCACGAATAACTCCAGAAACTGTCGGTACCCTCACCGCCGACGCTCAGATCTTTGTCCAGCGTTGTTCGTGACGAAGTGCATCATGCGCTTAGCGTCACAATGAAAGACGTGTACCCGTTGCCTCGTGTCGACGATTCTCTGGACAGGCTGAGGCGCGAGAAATATTTCTCTCTATCGACCTGAAAAGTGGCGACTGGCAAATTGAAGTACATGAGCGGGACCGCGAGAAAACTGCCTTTGTGACTCCGGACGGCCTTTACGAATTTAGAGTACTCCCTTTCGGCCTCTGTTCCGCCCCAGCCACATTCCAGCGAATGATGGATACCGTTCTTGCTGACCTCAAATGGAAAAGCTGCCTCGTCTATCTCGATGATGTCGTTGTCTTTTCGGAAACTTTTGACGAGCACCTTCGACGCCTTCGGAATGTACTCGAAGCCATTCGATCGGCTGACCTTACCCTCAAACCAGAGAAATGTCATTTCGGTTACGAGGAACTGAAGTTTCTCGGTCACGTCGTGAGCGCGGCAGGTGTTCGGCCCGATCCAGAGAATACTGCTGCCGTAGCTGCTTTTCTCGCTCAAACCGGTAAGAAAAGTGTCAGACGATTTTTGGGCTTGTGCGCATATTATCGGCGCGTCATTGAAAATTTTTCGAAGATTGCAGAGCCGCTATTTCGCCTTACGCGTGACGACGCGCTATTCCTCTGGGCTGATGAAAAACAGACCTCCTTTGCCAAGCTACAACGTCGATTGTCTTCTCCCGTGCTCGGTCATTTCGATGAGGACGCTGACACAGAAGTACGCACTGACGCCAGCAATATTGGTCTCGGAGCTACCCTGGTGCAAAGGCAAGACGGGACTGAACGAGTTATAGCCTACGCGAGCCACACTCTGTCACTCGCCGAGTCCAAGTATTCCACCACAGAGAAGGAGTGCCTCGCGGTCATTTGGGCTACTACAAAGCTTAGAACGTATCTCTACGGGCGGTCATTTAAAGTCGTGACCGATCATCACGCTTTGTGCTGGTTGGCCAACCTCCGAGACCCTTCTGGAGGATTGGCACGTTGGAGTCTGCGACTCGAGGAATTTAACATCACCATCGTATACAAGTCAGGCAGAAAACACGAAGATGCTGACACGCTATCATGAGCACCTGTTGAATCTCAGAATCCTGACGAGGAAGATGACAGCGCCTTCCTGGGAGCCCTAAGCGGGCCGGATCTGTTCGCTAAACAACGATCGGACGCTGAGTTAAGGCCCATCATCGAGCACGTAGAAGGCGACATCGCGTTCATTCCTCGCCCTATTTCGCGACGTTTGTCGTCATTTTGCCTACGAGAGGGGATCTTATAACAAAGAAACACAGGTGCTGGCCACAAAACATTTCTAGTAGTGCCTCAAGCCCTTCGCGACGACATCCTATTAGCCTGCCACGACGAGCCCACATATGGTCACTTGGGCTACTCAAGGACTCTGGACAGGGTACGACAACTGTACTACCGGCCTAGACTGACTGCTTGCGTCAAACGCTACGTGAAAGGATGTCGTGAATGCCAGCGCCGCAAGTCACCACCCTGGGTTACTGGCGACAGCCCATCGACCCTCCGCGTAGGCCGTTTGATCAAGTTGGAATGAACCTTCTTGGACCATTTCCCTTGTCTTCCTCCGGCAATAAGTGGATCATTGTCGCAACCGATTACTTGACGCGTTACGCTGAGACGAAGGCACTACCACGCGGGACAGCATCTGAGGTTGCCCAGTTTTTATTGCGATAGCAATTATATGGACACTTCAACCGGATTTCTGCCGTCGTCGTCGCCGTCGTCGTCGCCGTCGCCGTGAGGTTCCCTATAGATAGAATCTTCGCCGCGCGCCGTATGCCCGAGCGGAAGCGTGCGGGGACGCGCGCTATCACGGAGAGCAAACGCACTCACCTCCCACGCGCAAGCAAGGAAGCAGGAAGCCAGCGCCGGAGGGAGCGGGAGGGGGGGGGGGGCGCACTTCTACTCTGCCAACAACCGCGCTCGTCGCTCGTCCGCACCGTCTCTTATCTCCACACGGCTCTGACCTTTATGCGCCGTGCATTCGCCGCTCAGTTTCCGTTGAAGCGATAGACCGCACGTATCTTCGCCCGCTGCGGCATATGCTTGCTGCCAGCGTTTTGACAGTCGTCTGCAGTCATTCTGTGTGATCTATTCGTGTTTGTTTGTGCGCGCACACACCACGCTTGTTCATTCAGTTAGTAATAAGTCGGGCCACATTTTCCAACGCACGCTACACATGCAATGCTGCCCGGATCGGCAGTGCAGCGCTACAGGTGTGTCCCTTCGCACGCGCTGCCCACGGGAAGCGCTTCTCATCAACACCACCGTTTCACACGCGCCTTCTCGTGGTCATCGAGGTCTCTCTTCATGTCGGTCTACTTACGCCGCAGCACACCTGCTTACTTAATCAGCTCATGTTTACTATAATTCATATTGCTACCAAAGCCGCTCACCTTACTTCGTACGACATTGCTGTGTTGCTATCGCATTCATTGCTTCGCCCTTAGGACGAAACTGTGACATTTTTTTTATGCACCACATTGTGCTTCGGCATGGCGCACCGTCATTCATCATCACTGACCGAGGGATGGCGTTTACAGCGAAGCTTCTGGACGACACCTTCAAGTTGAGTTACACGAATAATCGAAAGGCCACTGCATACCACCCTCAGACTAACGGCTTGACAGAAAGACTAAACAAAACACTGGCAGACATGATCTCTATGTACGTGGATGTGTAGCACAAAACGTGGGACGAAATCCTGCCGTACGTAACGTTTGCGTACAACACTGCCACGCAGGAAACTACACGATTCACGCCGTTTCGCCTCGTTTATGGTCGAGATGTTCAAACTATGCTCGACGCCATGATTCCGTATGACGACATCGATCAGCTCGACCAGTTAGCTCCTGACGTCGAGGAGTACATTCAGCTCGCCGAGAAAGCACGTCAACTGGCCCGTGTGCACATAAGACAGCATCAGTGTACAGATGCAATAAGGTACAATCTCCACCATCGACAAGTTACCTACGAGCCCGGTGACGAAGTTTGGGTTTGGACCCCCATTAGACGGCAAGGCCTCAGCGAGAAACTCCTGAGCAAGTACTGCGGACCGTACACAGTCAGAAGGCGTGTGTCGACGTGAACTATGAAGTGATTCCAGACGGAGACCTGTCATCGCCCAAGCGCCGATTACCACGCCCAGAGATTGTACATGTCGTCCGCCTCAAGCCGTATTTTACAAGGTGATTTTCATACAGTGTAGTGGTGAACAAACTTTTTTTGTTTTTTGCTGTAGTCGCGTCGTCCTCTGAAGAACTGCGAAGCGATTTTTTTTTTGTTCCCGACCACAGAACGCCTTTTTTGCTCGTGTTCATGCATCCGTATGTGGGTTAGCGCGTTCCCATTTTTGTGTGTGTGTGTGTCTCACCTAATTTGTGTACTTTCCGTGTACGTCTTGTGTTTGAGCATCGAGTCGATACTTCATTGGGAGGGGGGATAATGCCACCTCGTGTTTTGAGCCAGCGAACGATCATCATTGCGTGCCCAGCAAGAACGGCGAAGAAGACGACGAAGTCAAAGATCCCGCGCCAGCTGGAGAACCGTCCCTTCGTGTCTGGCTGCTGGTACTGCTGATTGCTCTTGCTTTAGCGCGTGACAATATTGTAATACCTTGTAGCAAATGCGTATTATCGCTAGTAACTCGCTTACTCTTGTGGGCCGTCACGAAACATTCAGCTTCGACCATTCGTGCGTTATCGGTGTAGTACCGTCACTTAATGTGCATATATAGTGCGATTATATTCAAGTGTGCACCCATTCACTTATTCTTGACAGGTTGGCGAAAGAGTGGGTGTGAGTTTCCGTGCTGGTTGGGGTAGATGTGTGTAGATACTGTGCGCGAAACCTGCTATGACAGGAAGCGGTGCTACTCCCGTTAGCATTGTTTAACGAGCGCTACTCACTCTTGCCGACGTACCGGGGCTGAAGCCCTTGCTTTAAAGGTTAGCAATACAACGCTGGCGGATGAGAAAATGTGTGTATCCTCAAGGAAAGCCGTACGTCTCGAAGTGCCGGAAACATGTACAGACAGTTGCAGCAGCGGTCCGTGAACTTGGCCCTACATATTCATTACATTCCTTAATATGCCAGTAACTGTTTTTACATCCATCTACTGCACGCGTCTTCAATCCACATTATCCAAATCAGCATGAATGGAGCACAGTGCATTAGCGAAAACTCAGTTGCCTTTCCGACAGCGAATCGCACAGAAGAAAGGTAGAAGCGGTAATGGTTTCGTATAGTGCGCGGTCGCTGAGGAGATGTATGGCCCGCTTCCGTAAGCGCCATCTCGTTTCTCTAGCACAAGCTGCTCCGCGAAAAGGGTCAATTCTAGTACAATATAGCTGAAGCGCAGCCACGACCGGTCGTGATCGCAGGGCATGGATGGAGTAAATAGAGAAAGAAAGCTTCTCGTTCTTCCATGGTGCAGCGTAATGCGCTGCTGCTAGGTGGCCGGTTGAGAACATGCGTACAATCATGGATGGACGCAGTGCCATATTTCAGCCGCATGACGAATTATCTTATCTTACCACTCATCGTTTTCCAATTCGCCTTTGAAGAATCAGCAAGTCGTGAACGTACGTGCTTGCACCGCGCTGAAAGCAGTAATTCCATTGATTTAGGTAAGGAATACAATGGCATCCTTTGGTTTCAGGCGACTTCGGTCTTTCTGGACATTTAGATCCTGTTCGAACAGCGCAAAATACGACGGAGGAACAAAAGAGAAGTACACAGGAGTAGCACTGCTAGCTTCCAGCTGCGCTGGGGCAACAGGTTTTTCAGAGTCAGGACGCGCGAGGATAACTCGCTGGACGTTACATGCACACCACCACAAAGTCAGAGCCCGGGCCGGGCCCGGGTCAAAAAGCACATGCCGTGCCCAAGCCCGAGAAAAAACTGCCCTTCCCGGCCCGGCCCGCGCTTTCGGGTAAGCCCGAGCTTGTGCAGTGCTCAACTGTGGAACACAGCATTCACAAAAAGACCCTCCTTGTAGGCCCAAGTGCATTCTGTGTAAGGGCCCTCACCTTACCGGCACGGGATCGTGCAAGTGACGAAACCTTCACCAGCCACGGAAACAGCCAAGCCACCCAGAAACGCAGCAGGAGGAATCGGTCACACCCAGGGACCGTTTTCCCCAATTGTCACCCGGACCCACCCAGCCAAACCAACACAAGCAAGCCTGGACAGTGCCATTGAAACAAGCCTGGGACACGCCCCTCTCTTCTCACAAGCACACGACATCCATGACAGCGAATCCTAGTCTACAACACGCCCTGGTGAAATCCGAGGAGGAGGCAGCGGCAGCCAAAGCAGAAGCTACAGCAGCCCGAGCAGAAGCCGCCGCCCTTCGTCAACGCATCACCAAGCTGGAAGCCCAGATAAGTGCTCTTGCCACTGGATCTGCCATTTCACCTACCCCCGCTCTTACCGCACCTCAACCTTAACCCACCCACCGACCATACCTTGCCCAGCCATTCCAACCCTAATTCCTCTCCTGATTCGCTAGCAATGGAGGCTGACACGATACCCTCTACAAATCCAACTCTACCTCGACTCTTATGATGGCAGCTCCAAACCGTAATCTTACACTCTGGCAGTGGAACTGCTGGAGCTTAGGCAGAAGCGTCATGTGGTCCACCAACTGCTGCCCTGCGCTGCGAGACCCGACATCCTTGCCCTGCAGGAACCCTAAAACCCACTCACTCTCCACGACCCAAACCTGGGAAACCTCTGCTCACCTCTAACCTCAGACCGCTCTCCCTCACCTCTACTGTCGGCAAACTCATGGAGCATGTACTCCAGACCAGGCTTTTCCAGTACCTAGGAGGCAACAATCTCATGCCCACCTGTATGTTTGGATTTCATCCTGGGCTTTCCACGCAGGACGTCTTCCTACAGCTAAAACAACACATTCTAGATTCCCAAACCTACGACACCAAAGCTATCCTAGGTGTGGATCTCACGAAGGCATTCGGTAACGTTACACACTCAGCTATACTACAGAACCTTACAACCCTGGCAGTGGGCGCCAGGATTTACTACATCCGAGACTTCCTCAGCCACCGCACAGCCACACTTACCTTCGGCGACCACCGCCTCCCAGGCATAACATTGGAAGCACGAGGTACAGCCCAGGGAGCCGTCCTCTCCCCTATTCTGTTCAACATAGCACTTCACCTACGCCAACAACTAGCTCAAATCCCCGACATCCATTTCAGCCTTTACGCCGACGACATCACTGTCTGGGCAAACCGCGGTAGTGACGCCGTAATATAACTTCTACAACTGGCACTAAACACCATCGACACATATGTACAGGAGCGTGGCATGACCTGCTCCCCTTCCAAATCAGGGTTATTTCTCTACCGCCCCAAACAACAGGATTCAATGATTCCTCCCATCTCCCTTACGCTAGGTAACCATCTTATCCTACTAGTATCCAAAATCCGCGTGTTAGGGCTAGTTCTCCACTCCAAGGGCGCGCACGGAGAAGTCATAAAGACTCCTAAAACGCACGCTCAACAGACTAACCGACTTATTCGCCGCATAGGGAACCGCCGGGCTGGCCTACGTGAGCGAAACGCACTTCGCCTTACCCAGGCTTACATCATAAGCCGCACCACATATGCCCTTCCATACCTACCGACAAAAGGACAGAGATCGGGTAAACTCGCTCCTACGGAGTTGCGCGAAAATGGCTCAACGCCTTCCCCCCAGCACATCCAACGACCGATTCCTCAAACACGGTGTCCACAACATCTTTGAGGAACTCACGGAAGCCACCTTTACGGCACAAATATCCCGTCTATCTAACTCAGACACTGGCCGCGCTCTATTATCCGAATTAAGCCTAACCGCAATTACACACCCTACCGAGGGGGTCCCCCTTTTTTATCTTCCGCTCTAACCTCAACCTACCCCCCATCCCCAAGAACATGCACCTTGAGCGAGATGGGAACCGCAGAATAGCAAGGGCTTGGACTCTGCACAAAGAGTACAGCGAGGGCTATGAGGTGGTCTACGTGGACGCAGCGGAATATACGTCAGGCTCCCATATGGCCCTCGCTGTAGCCGACAATTAAGCAAAGCTTCTAACCTCCAGCTCAATCATCACCAATTCCACCACAGAGGCAGAAGAAGCAGCCATCGCGCTTGCTCTCATTTCTATATCTGCCACCAAAATTATCACTGACTCCAAATCTGCCCTTCTGAACTATGCCAACGGTTACATATCCCGCACCGCTGCTCGCTTACTACGCTTCTGGCAGCCTCGGCGCACCACATTCCTCATCTGGACGCCAGCACATGCCGGCCTCCCTGGCAATGAGGAGGCTCATTCCCTAGCCCGAGGTCTCACATTCCGGGCAGGGGGAGTCGAGCCCCCTCTACGGGCAGGGGAGCACCTGCTATGCTTACATGATATCATTTCGTACTACCGGGACGAACGAAGGGAATACACACCCCCAGCCCCATCCCTCACCATAGCGCAGGCCGCACACTGGCGACGACTCTAAACTCGGACTGCCCCGTACCCCATAGGTATGGGGCATGCACGATACCCAGACCAATTCCCCTCCTCATGCAAACTTTGCGGTAAACCAGGAGACATCCTACACACACTCCTCACATGCCCCACCTTCCCTAATCCCCCATCACAGACCGTGGCAGAGTCTTACTGGGAGACTCTTGACCTGCACTTCCCCTCAAGACCAGCGCCGGATCATCTCCAGTGCTATGAGAAGGATTGCGCTCCAAGGGCTCTCCTTCGCTTTGTAAGGGTGCCACCTCACAGTAAGGGAGCACCCGAATGCAATGTAGGGGCTTCGCCCGCCACCATCACTGGCAATAAATGTTTGTCTACCACCACCGTATGCTGTATGTGCAAGTGAAAGCGCGTGAGGGACGCGCGCTTTCACGGGCACCGAACGAACGACGGAGAGTAAACGCGACTTCTTCCGTCGCGCGAAAGGCCGTGGGAGGACGGGAGGGAGGAAGAGGAGGCAATGTTTAGCTGTGGCACCAAATGCGTATTTATATAAAAAATGTCACAGTTTCGCCCTAAGAGCGAAGCAATGAATGCGATAGCAACACAGCAATGTCATACGAAGTAAGGTGAGCGGCTTTGGTAGCAATATGAATTGTAGTAAACATGAGCTGATTAAGTAAGCAGGTGTGCTGCAGCGTAAGTAGACCGACATCAAGAGAGACTCGATGACCACGAGAAGGCGCGTGTGAAACGGCGGTGTTGATGAGAAGCGCTTCCCGTGGGCAGCGCGTGCGAAGGGACACACCTGTAGCGCTGCACTGCCGATCCGGGCAGCATTACTTGTGTAGCGTGTGTTGGAAAATGTGGCCCGACTATTACTAAATGAATGAACAAGCCTGGTGTGAGCGCGCACAAACAAACATGAAAAGATCACACTGAATGACTGCAGACGACTGTGTCAAAACGCTGGCAGCAAGCGCATACGCTGCAGCAGGCGAAGGTACGTGCGGTCTATCGCTTCAACAGAAACTGAGCGGCGAATGCAAGGTGCAGAAAGGTCAGAGCCGTGTGGAGACAAGAGACGGTGCGGGCGAGCGACGAGCTCGGTTGTTGGCTGAGTAGAAGTGCGCCCCCCCCCCCCCCCGCTCCCTCCGGCGCTGGCTTCCCGCTTCCTTGCTTGCGCGTGGGAGAGATAAGAGACGGTGCGGGTGAACGACGAGCGCGGTTGTTGGCAGAGTAGTAGTGCCCCCCTCCCCCCCCCCCCCCCGCTCCCTCCGGCGCTGGCTTCCCGCTTCCTTGCTTGCGCGTGGGAGATTGAGTGCGTTCGCTCTCCGTGATAGCGCGCGTCCCCGCACGCTTCCGCTCGGGCATACGGTGCGCGGCGAAGATTTTATCTATACGGAACCTCTCGGCGAAGACGACGGCAGAAATCCGGTTGAAGTGTCCATATAATTGCTATCGCAATAAAACGTTGCGAGGCGAGAAGGTGGTAAAGACTTCCGACGCTGCTCGACGAGTGTCCCGTTCTGATCTCGTCGAAAATCTCCGAGCCGCCGCCAGAGGCACCGGCAACAGTCACCAACGCCGCGCGCGTTCGGTGCGAACGCGGGCATGCAAAATGCCGATGGCGTCGACAACAGTCCTGCGCGTTGCTGGTGTTGCTATGTCCAAGTTTATACAGCTTATAAAGCTACTATCCTTACTCCATATAGCTCTCTTATAATTTGCTATCGCAATTGATGCTTTTCCTTTCGGGTGAAACTGTGACATCCTTTTTACACTTCTCTTCTGTCGTCTGTGGGGATGCGCAAATCTCACGCGTGTGCTGTGGTCCGGCTTCACCGCGTGGCTAGCCGCCGGAGGCGGTCGTAGTGGTTGCGGCGCGTTGCGAGAGATGGCGCGAGTGTCGCGATGCTAACGCCACCGAACGGCGGGGTGACTTGGGAGAAAAAGGTCGAAGGCGCTCTCTTTGGGTTGGGCATCGGTGAGCGACGCGGACGTCCCGCGCGTGCGCCGATCCACGCTTCGCGAGACGGCTCGCGTGGCTCAGAGCGGGGCACCGGTATGGACGAACAGGGATCCTTCGAACGCGCCACCGTTCGCGTGACCGTACACGTGAACGACTAGGCGATGGTATCATAGCATGTGGTGAACATATTCGCTCGCTATCCGGTCGCGGTGAGTCGGACTTCCTTGATTTGTCGCGCGCCCATGTGAAGGTTCTATTGGTAGTAATTCGGCTAGTGTCTATTAGTGATTGAAAGGTGCAATAAATGCCCTTTTGATTGTTTGCACTACTGTGTTGTCGTTCCTTTGTCCCAAGAGAATGTGTGAGACCCCACACGTCGTAATGGGGAGGCCGCGTTTATGGGGGTATGAGTCATTGCTTAAGGGGGTATGAGCCATTCATTGTCTTACCGTAACGGTCAGATTTAATTTTAAAGCAATTTAATTTTCAAGAATTGCAAGCGGCAATGGCGGGGGAATGCTGCTAACCACGGCGCTGAGCATGACATCGAACGCAAGCGACAACGACGGACTGCGGGCTTACCGTCAGTGACGTCGTTCTCTCCGTCGTAGCCAAACGTGTGCCTACCCTCATCATTGAGAAATGCTTCAATGAACCCTCGGGATTAACCCATTGATAAACACCGGAGCCGCACGTTTCAGCTTCGCTGGTTAAACATCTTCACGGAGTGGAAGAGCCGACGAATTTTTTTTATATGGAGCTGTGGTCGCAGCAGACATGTCCTACGAGCAAGATTGCAGAAAGGTATAACGTCTATTGAAAAATTTTCCTTCGCACGAGGTCAAACGATGTTACCGAAAAAGTGTGCCGCTATTGCTTTTACTAGTCGTGATTTCTGGCGCTACACGTTAAGATTGCGCACTCTCGCATTCGGTATGTGACAAGTTACAACTTTCTGGCGGGACAGTCGAATATTCGAATATTAAGTGAAAAAATTTGGTCATACGTGAGTATCTTCCGTATGCTATCAAGACACACAGGATGCTGCTTCGTGAATGCTCTGGTATGCATGTATACGGCTCATGTATACGGCTCTTTGTTAAGGTCTCCTGCGATACAGCCTTCCTATGCTACAGGGCATTTCCCAAACCAACATAAGTGCACTCACTGGTACGCAAACAAAAGCCTTGAAGGTGTTCCTCGGCCTACCGAAAAACACATCAAGCGTAGGAACCCTTGCAGAAAGCAGTCGCCTATCGGTTTCAGTGCTTCTGAGGCAAGAGCTTTTTCGAGTGCATATGCGCTTTGCTGCCAGAGTGCCGAGCCATCCGCTTGCTTCATACAGCGGTCGTGTCGTGCGGAGCTTGCTCCCGGCGAATTATCAGAGCCTTTTTATGCCGAAGGAGCCACCGTGGAAAGTTCCTTCGTGGTCAATTATCACTTTCGTGCCTGCATTCAAGAGCAAGAGAAATACTCCCGGTCCAGCGTTGGCATATTTTGCTCTAGAGCATATTAACACCAGCTACAGGGCTCACCGTCATATCTACATTGATGGCTCCGTTACGCCTACATAATCGAGCCTTGGTGTGTGGATTCTGTCTGCGAGTGCTACAATCTCTACCACTTTCAGTCACCACACTTCAGTTACATCCACTGAACTAACAAGTCAAAGAAAAGCTGCACTGGGGGCAGGTGTACTTTACATCTTAACCAGACATCTGAGTCTTGGGTCATCTTCACCGACTAAAGAGCGGCCCTGCATTCCCTGAAGTTACCACGCACGCAGGAACAACTCGTTATGGACAGCAGACGCCTATGCAGTAAAGCCTGCAAACTGCATCACAGCGTTGTGGTGCAGTGGTTACCAGTCCCCTGCGGAATACAAGGCATCGTCCAGGATGACCTTGCTGCCAAAGCTTGGCACGACACTTCGAGAGAAATGGTCCAGATACCTTTCTTGAAAAAAAAAGACACGGTGACGCTTGTATCTGCACACGCTTGGCGTTTCCAGCGATCCCTCAGTACTGACCCCTATACAAAATTGATTCATCGTGTGATTTTTACACGCCGCGAGGCCTCAATAGGCAAGACCAAACATGCTTATACCGCATAAGACTCAACGTGGCCTTCACGAAGTACTTCAAGTGCAAGATTCAATTGACGAACTCGCCAGTGTGCTCTGAATGTAACCCCCTGAAGACCAGCAACATGTTGTGTGTGTGTGCTGCTGCTACGCGTGAGAGGACAGTCTTTGAAGGCGGCACTACACTTGCAATGAGACTCGAGCTTGGAAATAAGTTGTCCTTTCTTTTTTCCGGATACTGGCTACATAGCTGCATATAATGACTAAGAAGTTAGTTGATTTGCGGAGTGAATTGACCGTTGAATTGCATGAAATCAATGAAGCTTTGGAAGACCTCGAAGGACTGAGGCATGATATACAAGAACTCAAATCTATAACAGAGGAGTTGCGTCAAGTGCTGCGCGGAAACAAGGACTTGAAGTTGCAAAATGCAAAACTTACGCGTAGACTGGAAGATCTGGAGCAATACCCGTGATCAAACAATCTAGAAATCAAAAGAATACCTCTTGACAGTGAGCCAATGTCAATGGTGGTGAAAATTGGGGCAATTATAAAAGAAAATTGTGGGCAGCTTGCACTAGTGGTGCAAGGCTGGAGTAAACAGTGGAGCTGGTGATCGACCTAGCTTCTTCCAGGTTTTACTAAGTTTGGCTAAGTTTTACTAGGAAATGCTAAGTGCTGCCAGACACGGTATTCCGAATCGGCTCGCCGCCGACGCACAGATTCGCGCTTGGCCGCGCTTCGCGCATGAAGATGACCGGCTTAATTCTTCAGGTGTCCGGATTTTCTTTGGTCGTCCCATGTCAAGGCTACATGTACTCGCCACAGAGTCAACGAGAGTTGTGCCGCCGTCGCCGTGGCTCCGAGGTTTAGCTCCCAGGTGACGTCACAGCCAAGCTGCGCCTCCACACTTGCCGGGGCGTGGCTGGTCGAAACCTGTCGAGCTGCTGCCGACGCCGCCCGCGTTTCCCCGGCGCGAACGCGGGAAACGAGGAAACGCGGGCGGCGTCGGCAGCAGCTCTGCGCGTTGCCTCGCTGGTGCTGCTACAATCTAGCTCTTATTTTCTCTTTCCCTCTCCTGAGCATTGCGCGCGCCGCGCGCATGCTCTTCTCTCACCTTAACGTCCAATGACAAGGCAACATGTGCACGGCACGGAGAGGAGGCGAGGCACACGCCGCTCCGCGAGATGGTTGGTAGGCAACGCAGTGACGTCATAGCTCGTTGAGGTTTTGTGGGAACAGGAGGCACTTTTTACGGTTAGCTATAACAGCTTCGCTGTTGAAAATTCAGAGCCCTTCCAAGCCCTTCCACTTCTGTGAGGATGGAAGCCAGTGAAGCTATGACTATGATGGGTCGCTGTAGTGAATATTGACCCCCACGATGAGAATGGGCGCATCGTCGTTGGGCATCACCGAACGAAACATGTATATCATGAATGTTCCGGCTGAGAAACTCCTGTTGAAACCTGGACGTCGCACCGGGGAAGTTGGCGCTAGCGTTGCCGAGGCGTTCAGCCCGTTGTCGGGTTTCTGGAGGGCAAGACGACGCTGACGTTTGGCCTCAGCAACGCGCTCCCGCAACTCGAGGTCGGCGGCTCTTCACTGACGCTTGGCCTCAACATCGCGCTCCCTCAACTCGGGGTCCGCGGCTCTTCGCTGACGTTTCGCCTGGGCTTCGGAAGCCCTCATGCTAGAATCGGCATGTTGACGACGAGCCCTTTCCCTAGCGCGTTCGCGGCGGCGTTGCTCAAACGCGTTAAGACACGTCGTCAGTTGCACAAGGATGGCTCATACCCCTTAAGCAATGGCTCATACCCCCGTAAACGCGGCCTCCGGATTACGACGACAGAAGAGAAGTGAAATTCTACGCTGGAATGATTAGCGGCAACGCAGCCAGCTGTGGAAGCAGAGGACGACGACGATCGCGTGCCCAGCACTAGCATGAGCGCAAACTTCTCCCAGCTCTCTCCCAGCTCACTCTCTCCCAGCTCAGCGATGTTGCACTCGACAACGAGACCAACCTAGCGAGCCTTTAACAACTCCGCTGTAAAAATTTAAGAATGTGATATAGATATTTGTCACAGAGTCCCTACTGCTAGGCATAATAAGTACAACATTATTATTCGCTTTCTTCGTCGTGATAAGAGGAATGCCATTCTCACTCAATCAAAGAAAGCAAGAATTGACAATAAAATGCTCAGATTTGACAAGTGTTCATCCCGTGTTCACCAATGAACACTTGACTAAGGAGGGCAAGCAACTGCTCTGGGCTGCCATTAGGAAGAAAAGAGTTGTTAAATGGAAATTTGCGTGGACAGCCGGCGCGAAAGCTTTCGCTAGACGAAATTAAACATCACCGGTCTAATCTGCTTGGACGACGTTGATAAAATGGTCCAACGAATGCCTCGTTTCTTCTTGGACACAAGTGCATGTAGTAAAGCCAACACATATGGCCAGCCCCGGGTAGAGTGTACTAGACTGGGGGAGTGGGTCCAACGCCGGCTCCCCGCTGAGGCTTTTTTTTATTGAAAAGTTGGTGGCGCCACCGTCGCTTTCTCTCGAATGAGCGGCCCCGTGCGCCGGCCGGACGCTTGTCGCGTCGGAGACCCTACCGCAGCTACATGGAGCTTTTACGGGCGGATAATCGGTGGCAGCAACACTGGGGTTAGTCCCCACCGATCGTTTGTAAATAAAATGAAAAAAAAAAAACAGCGGCGAAAAAAATGGAAACGACGCAACAACGACGGTGCATCGAGCAGACGACAGCTACACAGCCCGTGAGCTCGCCTCAGCCAATGAGCGCTTTCGAAACAGTTGGAGGCAACGTTTATTGGCCAGAGATTCAGAATAAGGCGACGGCAGCGCCGCCACTATTTCCACGTTTTTTTGCATCACCCTCGGCGCTTGCCAAGGCGTCCGCTGGACCCACTCCCCCAATCTGGTACACTCTACCCCGGGTATAGCTCTTGTGCTTATCAGGATTAGCACTCATTCAATGCTTCTGTCTCTAATTTAAATCCTAATACGTTTATGTCACTTATGCATCTAAACACACTAAGTATTAAAAACAAACGCGATAGCGTACATGAATTGCTTAGAATTTAAAAGTCTAAATTCAATATGTTGTTGTTTACTGAGACATGCCTAACGCTATGTGAAAATTCACACAAATTTGATGCGTACATATACCAAGGCATAACACAAACTAGTGGGCGTGGTGGCGATATCACTATGTATCTTTGAAAACACCAGCAGTACCAGGTCATTTAAAATCTTACCATTACTAATGAACATGTAGAATGTCTGACTGTATGTTTGAAATCATTTTATTATCTTTGATATATAGGTCTCCTTGTGGGAATAAGACTTCACTTTTTCAAATTTATAGATGAACTACTAAAATACTTAAGTAACACTGGTTCAAAGTTTCTTATAATTGGTGGCTTGAACATTAACGTGTTAGCAAATGACACTAATGCACGAGAACTTAAAAGCATAATGAATACCTATGGCTGTGAAAATCTGATCGACTCAGCGACTCATGTTACGTCGGATAGTGCGACGCTGTTAGATGTCGCCATCAGAGTACACACAGTTCACAAGGAACGCACAGTTATATATGCCCCCCCCCCCCCCCAAAAAAAAAAAGCGCTGCTATTAATTCCCTTTTATTATCGCCAACTTCGGAGTAGGAAGTGTAAATAACGCTGCTGCAGGATACGATGACATCAAACCAAGTGCAGTGAAACACATATAGTGTATCAATTCCAGCCCTCGAGCTCATATTCCTAATCGTATGCTTGAATGTGGCGTGTTACCGGAAGGACTCAAGCTAGCTGGAGTGTGTCCAGTACACAAAGTTGGTACCGGCTGATACGCAAGGCACATAAGCAAGCGCTCGGGCTCCCACCCGGAACGGCTACTTTTCGCCTCGAGGAGACATGGGTGTACAACAACGCACGGGAAATAATAGAGGCCCACCTCGTAAGCCAGAAAGAAAGACTACTACGCACAATAGCGGGACACTGCGTCTTGGAACGTCTTGAATATTCCGTACGGAAGACCAGCGCACTGACAAAAATCCCAACTATACAACAATACAACCATACAACAATACAAGAAACTATGCACGTCTAACCGATTCCTAGGAACATGCACGCAAACTTCCACATCGGACGGCGCTAAGCCCGAGTGCAACCGCTCACGAGAAAGCAGTAAAACCACCCCAATGTCTCGTACGTAGAGGCGGCCAGCACCGCAAGAAGCACCGCATTCGTCACCAGCGTAGTAGACAATCACGGGACCGAAATAAATGCGTCGTCGGTTTCCAGAGTGAGCGCTTCGGAGGCTGAGGAAGTAGCGATAGCGTTAGCCATCACGATGAGGCCGCACTGGGACTGCATCATAGTTGTGACGGACTCCCAGACGGGATGCAGAAATTTTTCAAGGGCCAAAATTTCCAGGGCCGCACATCGCAATCTAAATGAAGCGAACCAGCTCCCACCATACATACAAATCGTGTGGACTCAGGGGCATGAGTCCTTACCCGGCAATCGGCAGGCACACGCCTACGCCCGAGCGCATGCACACCGGGAGCCGCGAGATGGTCGCGCCGAGCAGTTCCTTCCAGAGCCCATACCATTAACCTACACGCACATCCTACAACACTATCGCCTTTCACGAAAAACACTACCGCCGCCTCCCAATGCTCTGACGCAAGCGGAAGCCGTAATATGGCGAAAACTCCAAACAAACACTTATCCACATTTGAGTGTTTACCACGCCATACACCCTGCGCTGTACTCCTATAAATGCCCACACTGCGATCAATGCGCAACGTTTTACCACATGGTATGGGCTTGCGCAAACACACCACAGCTCACATCCATAACACACCTCATGCACCACACGGCAATGGGAGGCCGCGTTGTCCAGCTCCGACTCGACTGACCAGCTCAACCTGGTCAACCGAGCGAGAAGGGCAGCTAAAGCCGCTGGACTCCTGAACTGAGGGGACCACTCACTGCAGAGCGGAGGAGCTACCTACGCTCGCGGGCTCTTTTGCATAAAGTTTATTCTCTCTCTCTCTCTCAAACATTTTTGAGACAATCATAAACGTCCGCCTTGAAAAGCTAGTCCGAAAGTACTCTATTATGCCCGATGCGCAGTATGGATTTAGAAAGGAAAGATCCTGTGATACATTACTCTCTATTAAACATAAATTAATAAATAACATCCAACAAAGGTATACACAGTTGGTCTCATTTGAGATCTCAGGAAAGCTTTCAATTCTGTAAACCATACCATTTTGTTGACCAAGATTTGTGATTATAGGATAAAAGGGACAGCAAATGACTTAATTCGCAGTTATTTGCAAGACAGGTATCAGTCCGTATCAATTAACAAATGCAAATCTCCGAAATTAAAGATGTTACAAGCTGTCCCACAAGGCTCTATATTTGAACCTTTGCTATTTAACCTATACATCAATGATCTTTCTTACATACCAAATTCTAAAACTTTAATCATGTTTGCTGATGACTGAAATGTGTTTTTCCCAGACAAGTCATTGCAAACGTTGCAGATTTCAATAAATAATTACTTAAATCTGCGGTTTTCATGGTTAGACAGCAAGAAATTGCAACTAAATGTCAAGAAAACTAAATATATAATATTTGCACCAATTAACAAACCAATGAATGTTATGTTAACAATATGGTTTGGATATGTGCGTCTAGAACAAGCAGAAGCTCAGAAGTTTCTCAGTATCTGGTTAAAAGGTGATATGCCATGGAAGAAACACGTGGAAAATTGTCTGCGGAACTTACCAAAATAACGGGATGCTTTAACAGAATGGATCTGATTCCACTTTGGCATCAAAATATATTATATTACTCCATGTTTTATTCACGACTTACATATTGTTTGCGTGTATCGGGTACGACATATTCACAAGATTATCGACAATTGATACTTTTGAGATGCAGCCTTCAAGATTTGAGAATGCATACTTTATTCATTAAACACACTATGCTCAAACCGAACCAGATGTACTATTATACATTATTGCAAGATATAAAAACTGTATACCTCCAAATCATCTTAATCAAAATCTCAATATTGCCTACGCAAAGAAACTTGAGAAATTCCAAAATCTAGAACTATTTATGGCAGACAGCATTTGACTTACCAGGCTCCTCAATTATTAAATCACCTAAATTTACCTGACTACAGTAATTTACCTGGGAAATATACGAAAATGCACATTATAGAACATGAAATACAATATAGATAAATGTATATTTTAGAATTTAGGTTGTAACACATTGTTGTGGTTGTTTTGGAATTTAATATTAGAATTTATTTATGTTTAGCGTGTTATCTATTTCCCTGACGCGGGAAATCGATCTACAGATTCGTAGTCAATCTATTATTATTGTGTAATTTACGCATGCTTTTGTATTTCACGCTATAATTTGTTCAATTTGATTAATATGTTTACCTCCATACGGCACATGTAACATTGATTTGACATGATGTGACATTGCATATTATGTATATGCCTCTATCATAGTTCTGAATGCCAACAGGACTCAGAGCCCTTTGTCAGACCTTTGTAGAATTTTGCTCCTGCTCCAGTTTCTGTAATAGCGGCAAATAAACCTCAACCTCAATTAGGGGTTATGACTGACTGAACTGACGAACTCTCCAATGTTCTCTGAATGTAACCTCCTGAAGACCTGCACCATGTTCTGTGCGTTTACTGCCGCTATGCGTGAGAGCACATGTCTTTGAAAGCGGCACATAACATGCAACGGGACTCGAGCTTGGAACTGCGGCCCATTCTCGGCCCATGGCAAAGCACCACCTGCGTGGTACGCGCCACGAAAGCCCTGCTGACGTTCTTGCGGGCCGCGAAACTTTGTTTAATATCTATATAGTGTATGTGTGCATGCATGTGACTGTATTTGCTGTTAATTGTTTATCACTGTTTATATCATAATCATCACCCAGCGCCTGAAGAAGCATGTCAGGCGAACAGCCAGGCTAACATCTCCAGCATATCATTAAAGCTTGTATATCTATCTCCTTCGGCAAACGTGTCACATGGGATCGTGGCACCATCTCTTGATCCTTCTTGTAACAAACACTTTTACACGGTGCTGCTCTCACTGACATTCGTAATGCTGGCATTTTCTTAATTAGAATTCGTGCACGTTTACCGCGCAGCTTCCGCACTGTTCCAAGCATGTGCAACGCCGCCTTATTCGTTCCTTTCCCGTAAAAGGGCAGCTTGGAATGATACCACACAAGTAAGTCCGGGGACGCTATTTTTGAGAAGAACGAAGCACTACTCAGGAGGGAGTCCTCCGCGGTATTGTGACTGTGCCTACTACACGTATACATTTAGCTACTGTCAAAGCAAATTATTGTTTATACTTTTTAAATGGAAATTAAGTTCTGTACGGCAGCGTTGCATTAAATTTGTTGTGCGGTGCACGTTTTCATTCGAACAAGTGGAGAACTCTATTTTCAGCATCATAAAGCCTTAATAAATATCTTATTAAGGAACGAAACAAAACTGTGCAATGAAAGGCTCTGCGATCTGCAAAGAAGCTTCCAAGTAAGCACCTGCCGACAAGACCACTTGTCAAGGCCATTTAGTGGTCCAAAAACAACGTCCCTCCATCAGGTTCCCAACTGTTGCACTACATCTAGCTCCGCAAGAATCTGCGCTCGCGGGCCACGTAGCCTAGGCTCAGCTGCACGGAACTACTGAAACACAGTATAGGTCTGTGCAGTTTAAGTCAACTCATGCGATTTGTGATTGGCTGTCGTTTCGCGGTGGATGTAGCTCCCCTATTAAATTATTTTATTTTATTTAGCCAATTTATTTACATGTAAATCTGTCTAATTGCTTTTTTTAATATTAGGCAGCCTGCGATAATTCGTTGCAACTGGCACGGCATAATTGTCTATTTTGTTTAAGTAATTTTCATTCGCCCAACACCATTTTATTTCTTCATATATCTGCTCAGGTGCTATACAAAGTCACCATCTATGTGTGCTTGTGAATATCCCATGAATATTCCCGGTCTACGTTGTCATAAGCCCCCTTAATATCTAGAAATGTTATCCGTAAAGATCTATCCTCACCTATTAAATTTCTGTTTACTGAGTCAGTAGATCGATATTATCCTGTAAGGGGCGGCTTGGCTTGAATCCATATACTGTAGTTCCCTCAATATATCATTTTCTGCATCCACTCCACAACTGTAATCTTGTGGCTCGCATTGCTGTTCTATATATTGCCGTCGTTACTCTAACTGGTCTGTACGTGTTCATCTAATGCTTATCATCTTTGCCTTTATAGATACGGTGAATTATGCTCTTAAGCCTCTCGTTAAGATTTTTTTAATCACTTGATTAATGACACTAGTCAGCTGTGCCTTGCTCTTTGGACATAGCTGGCCCTGCTGCCGTGTTTTGAGGGACATTTTCTTCTGCTTTTTTTAGCAGTAAAAGTTTTCTATATATTGTTGCAGGGATAACGTTTATTTAGGGAGTATTGCTATACCCAAGGTTTGGACATGCAGCGGCGACCGATGCAAGGCTGTCGCGCGCCTCTGGTCACTTCGTCGCCGTCGTCTTCGTCCGACCGACAGTAGCAGCGCCTTCACTGTCTCGTGGCACAACCCCCCCCCCCGGGGCGAGAGCGCCGACCCGGTGCTTGCTACGACGGACCAGAGGGTCCAGTTACGTACAGCTTAAGTCTCGCAACGTGCACGATAGCAGAGGTCGGGGGTGTAGACGGCGCTGGCGCGGTGACTGGCTGGATCTCATACGTGACGTCGGTGACTTGACGTAGCCACCTGTAAGGACCATCGTAGCGGGAGAATAGCTTTTCGGAGAGACCGATGCGGCGGGACGGAGATCACAGTAGCACGAGGGCGCCTGGGGAGTAAGAAACGTCTCTGTGGCGACTATCATACAGGGCTTTTTGGGAAGCCTGAGACACTGTGAGCCGTTCACGAGCGATCTGGCGAGCTGTGTCGGCGCGCGCTATGGCGTCGCGAACGTACGTGGTGGTTGAGCTGACAGGAAGTAGAGTATCGAGAGGCAGAGAAGGTTCGCGTCCATACAGGAGATAAAACGGGGCGTAGCCAGTAGTGTCATGTCGGGATGAGTTGTAGGCGAAAGTAACGTACGACAAAGTAGCGTCCCAATCGCGGTGATCGACGGAGACGTACATTGAAAGCATATCGGTCAGTGTTTGGTTCAGGCGCTCTGTGAGTCCATTCGTTTGCGGGTGATAAGCAGTTGTGAGCTTGTGGTGGGTAGAGCAGGAACGAAGGATGTCATCGATGACGCGAGACAAAAAGTATCGGCCTTGATCGGTCAGAAGCTGTCGAGGAGCACCATGATGCAGGATGATGTCATGAAGGAGAAAGTCGGCGATATCCGTAGCGCAGCTGGTTGGGAGGGCACGGGTAATGGCGTATCGCGTCGCGTAGTCGGTCGCGACGGCGACCCACTTGTTGCATGATGTCAAGGTTGGAAAGGGGCCAAGAAGGTCGAGCCCAACACGAAAGAACGCAGGAATGTCTATAGGATGAAGCAGACCGGCATAGCTGGCCTCTTCCGGCGCTGGCATTTGTCGCAGCTAGCAACATATCGTTGGACGCAGCGATAGAGACCAGGCCAGAAGAAACGGCGCCTGACGCGATCATAAGTGCGGGTGACACCAAGGTGACCAGCAGTGGGCTCATCGTGAAGCTGGCGAAGGACATCTGACTGCAGATGGGCAGGCACGACAAGGAGGCGTTCAGGGCCCTCAGGATGCATATTATGGCGGTATAAGGTGCCGTCCTGAAGGAAGAACAAGTGGAGTGAAGGGTGGGGTGTGGCGGAGTTGAGACGGTCGATGACATACTGTAAAGCCGAGTCGCGGCGTTGCTCGTCCCGTATATTAACGAGGTCCGAGATAGACAAGACACAGGCATCGGTGTCTTTTTTTAGGAGCGCAGTAAGGGGACGCGCAATGTCGGCGAAATTACGAATAAAACGTCGGAAATAGGAGCACAATCGTATAAAACTGCGTACGTCTTTGGCCGAACAAGGTACAGGAAAATGCTTCACGGCGCGAACTTTTTCAGGATCGGGCTGGACACCTTTCGCGTTGGCGAGATGGCCAAGTACGGTTATTTCACGGCGTCTGAAATGCCATTTTTAGGCGTCGAGTTGGAGACCGGCATTGCGGAATACCTCGAGAATGGCGGAGAGGCGCTGAAGATGGCTGTCAAATGTTGGCGAAAAAGAATGACATCGTCAAGGTAGCACAAGCAGGTTGACCATTTCAAGCCACGAAGAAGCGAATCCATCATGGGCTCGAATGTGGCTGGCGCATTGCAAAGGCCGAAAGGCATCACAGTGATAGAGGCCATAGGGAGTTACGAATGCGGTTTTTTCGCGATCCAGTAGGTCAACAGCAATCTGCCAATAATCTGAGCGAAGGTCAATAGACGAGAAATATTGGGCGCCGTGAAGACAGTCGAGTGCGTCGTCGATACGTGGCAAGGGATAGACGTCCTTTTTCGTGACCTTGTTGAGGTGTCGATAATCAACAAAAATCGCCAGGTGTTGTCCTTTTTCTTGACCAGCACAACAGGAGCGGCCCAAGGACTCGAGGACGGTTCGATGATGGCCAGCATTTTATTGACTTCCTGATGGATTATGGCGCGTTCCGCAGCGGAAACGCAATAAGGGCGCCGGTGAACCGGTTGAGCATCACCGGTGTGGATGGAGTGCTGAACAACTGTTGTCTGGCCTAAAGGGCGATTTTCAAGATCAAAGATATCGGAATACGACAGCAAGACCCGGCGAAGATCTTCTGCTTGCGTATGCGGGAGGTCGGCTGATATCATTTTCTCGAAATTGGGACATAGCGACGAGGTGGCTGTGAGAGAGCCGGAAACAGTTGGAGGGCCGTCGAGAGCCGTCGACGGCTAACACAGAAATCGCGCATTCTTGCAATGACGACATGGTGGCAAGCGCGACACCAGCAGGTAGCACGTGGGTAGAAAGACCAAAGTTCAAAAGCGGCAGGCAGGTTTTGTTGTCGCGTACGGTAACCACAGTGTGCGGGAGAACGACAGAGTGCATCAGGACCACGTCGAGAATCGGGGAAACAACGTATTCACCAGCGCACACAGAAGGAGAGGGACTTAATGGGACGTACGTGGAGGCTTGCGGTGGCAGGTGGAGGAACTCGACTGAACATAAGCGGCTGGTAGTGTCCGAAAGTACGTGGGCGTCAACAATATTTATTCCTTAAATTGCGGCACTCCGCTTTCCTCCTCACCCTTTCGCCGCACTCTCCTCCTCCGCTTTCCTCCTCTCCTCGTTAACGCCTTCTTTCACCCTCCGCTGCGCTCCGCGTTTGCTCTCTTTTAGAGCGCAGCTCTTAGGCGCCAGTTTCTGCGTTGAGCGTTGGCGTGCTTCGTTGACGTAACCGAGCGAACGAGCACAGCGAAAGATGAAACAGTCAACGCGGAGCGCAGTGGGGGATGAAATACCGAGAGATTGAAGGGAGCGTGAGGAGGAAAGCGGAGGAAGCCACCTCGAAGCACCAGCGGATGGCGCTCACGTACGCGCATCTGCTGCGGCGGTGGCACCGGCCGTGCGGGGGAAAGAAAAAAGTCGCAGTTTCGCCCCAAAAGGCGAAACATAAATTGTGATAACAAATTAGCAGAGAGCTATGCGTAGTAAGGATAGTAGTTTTATCAGCTGTATAAACTTGGACACATTCGCTTATAACTGAATTAACAAGCATGTTGTCAGCGCGCACAAGCAAACATGAATAGATCACACTGTATAACCGCAGAGTCGCATACAACCACTGTCAAAACGCTGGCGTGAGCAAGCGCGAGGGTAGCGAGCGAAGGTTCGTGGGGTCTATCGCTTCAAGGGAAACTGAGCGGCGAAAGCACAACGCATACAATGGTAAGAACTGTGTGCAGATCGCGTTCAAGATACGGTGCGTGCAGCCGCGCAAAGCACAAGTGCGCTGTTGCCGGCAGAGTACCCCCTCCTTCCCGCGCACGCCCTCCCTCTCGCGCTGCCTTCCCACTTTCCGCCTTTCACGCGCGAGATTGAATCGCCAGATCCCCTTGCGCCGGGTCGCGACTTTACAATTCATTGCTAGAAGGTACAGCGGAGACTTCCGCTTAACACGTGTTGTCATGGCAATCGTGGAGCTCCTAGGTGCCTAGGGACATAATCGCCTAGGGACTTTTGAGGCATTGGTCTCCGCTGAGAGCGTGACTCTTTTATCTCCGGGACCGGGCGCAGCGACCTTGGCCGAGCGCCGCTTCTACGTGCGTAGGGAGCGAATCGTTTAGGCCGCGTTGAATGTCTGGCGGTGGCTGGCCCACGCCGGCCGCGCTTTATTATTGTAGCGTTTGTTCTAGTGGCGAAAATCCTTGCAGTAGTGGCGGTGTGGACGGCTTTTGACTCGGTGAACTGTGGTGGTGTAAACAAGCGGATACTGCTCGCGTTTGAACCCCGAAGCTGCGGCGGAAGCCGCAGTGCCAGTCGCCGACGCGAAGCGGCGGTCGTTGGGGTGTTGCGGAGCGCAGCGTAGCAACACCCCAAATAAAAAAAATTACTGCTTCAGTCAGGTAGACTGCTCCCTCCCTGATAGTGAGATTATATTTGGATCATCAAAACAGTGATGCGTTTTTTAAGAATATCATCGTTTCTCTCTGGCACCCTGTAAATCCGCTTGTTTACACCACCACAGTTCACCGAGATCAAAAGCCGTCATGCCGCACCACTACTACTGCAAGGATTTCCGCCACTAGAACAAACACTGCAATAATAAAGCGCGGCCGGCGTGCCCCAGACACCGCCCGACATTAAACGCGCCCTAAACGATTCGCTCCCTACGCACGTACGAGCTGCGCTCGGCCAGGTCGCTCGCTCCGCGCGCTCCCGCAGAGAAAGACAGCCACGCTCAGTAACTAGCAGCCGCCGCACCAGACCAGTGCCTCAAAAGTCCCTAAGCGATCATGTCCCTAAGCGTCTAGGAACTCCGCGATTGCCGTGACAACACGTGTTAAGCGGAAGTCACGTCATCCGCAGTGCCACGCCCCCGCTGTATCTTCTAGCAACTGGAAAGTCGCCGCCGGGTCGCTAAAGCCCGACCCTCATAGAACGAATTTCCGGCGTCCAAGCGGCGAACTTCGTCCGACGGCGGCCGCTCTTCGGTCGGCGTCAAAAATCGCGACGCGCACCACCGATTTGGAGGGGATAGATATTTTCGCCCGCCGCCGGAAGCGTGCAGCGCGCGGCGACAAGCCCGATCCAATCAGGAGGCAGCACTTCCGGCCGTTGCATCATGGGATTGAGCTTATGTAAAACATGGCGGCGGTCCCGGTCGCCCGCTTCGAACTGAATTTGGCGTTGTTTTTGTAGAATTCACTTCGTTCGTAGCAACTGACTGCGCAAACGGCTTTTGCTTAGTCTCATGCCGCTTCGACGAGAGAGTGTTATGGCTAATCTTGAGGAATTTTCGAGATCGCTTCTCGTTTCGAACGCGCCTAAGCCTAGCGAGAGAAATTTTCATTGAGATGCAAGCGCCACCTGTAGTTAAAGTTGGGAGATAGGCGCGACGACGGCATATGGCCTCTGAGATGGGAAGCTTTTGGGGGCTATGGTAGATAGTACAGTGCACTAGAAAATATTGGGTAGTGGAAGAAGCGGCGGTCTCGGCGCGAGGCATATTGTGTAGAAGCTCACCAGATGGCGCGCTCGCTCACTTCCCGAGCATAAACGAGAAGGGTAAACGAGACATGTAAAGAGCATTTATGGATTAGTGGTACATGGCAAGGTAAAAAGACGTGGCTGGGAGTAGCTTACCTGTGGACAGGTAGTGATAGCAGGGAAAAAAATAAGGAATTGGTCGATTGCATTAGAAGCGATATTAATGAGTTCAGTAACTCGGGCCAGGTGATATTAGTGGGAGATATGAACGCGCACATGGACGATTTAGACGGATATACTGATTACAACGCCTCTCTAGTGCTGGATTTGTGTGATGAACAGAACCTTATAGTAGTTAACAGGGAGAATAAGTGTCATGGACAGGTAACGTGGCAATGCGGAAACAGGCAGTCATGTATCGACTACGCCTTAGTCTCAGAAATGGTCTACGAACAACTGGACCAAATGATAATAGACGAAAATGGAAAAAATAGCCTGGGAAGCGATCATAGACGTTTAGCATTAAAGTTTGGGAGAGATACCAGCGCAGAACATGAACCAATAGCCTCAGAGTTTTTAAAAATGAATGACGAGCAAATAACAGAGATCGCAAACAACATAGAGAAGAAAATTGAGGCTTTTCCTACAGCAGTCTGGGAATATAAGGAACTGGTGGAGGTTATGCAGCATGAAATAAGGCGGACACGGCAATACAATTGTTGGATTGGAAAGAGGAAACCACGTAAGTGGTGGAACAAGGAAATTAAACAAGCTATAGAAGAGCGTAAAGAGGCATCTAGGGTTCATCGAGAAGCCAAAAAGTTGGGATTACAAGAAGAAAAGGTGCTCCTTAGATGGAATACATACCGAGAAAAGAAAAGGGTCGCGAGTGAGCTCGTGCAAGAGAAAATTAAATGCGCAAGTGAACGTTGGGTGCATAACATTCACAAAAGAGACAAAGGCGCCCCAAAAAGATTCTGGAACCATATAAAAGCACTCGGAGCTCCAACTAGAAACTCGCAAACGGCTATAAGGGATGAAGACGGTAACATCTATGAAGGCGATGATGCGCTGCGGTACATCACAGACGTTATCAGGCATAACTTCGGTACGAGAAAAAGCGTAGTTCAGACAACAGATCCAGCAACAACAGAGAGGCCTGAGAGATCAAAATTCAGCATAGAAAGCTTTTATTGGAAAAAGGCAGCAGAAAATGTCCCTAACAACACGGCAGCAGGACCCGATGAAATCCCAATACAGCTAATCAAAAACCTCGGTCCAAAAAGCAAGGCACTGCTGACTAATGCCATAGAGCAAGTGATTAGAACAAAGAATATTCCCGTTGGATGGCGTGAAAGCAAGATGAATCTTATCTACAAAGGCAAAGGAGATAAGGATAAGACGAGCTCGTACAGGCCAGTTACAGTAACGTCGGTGATATATAGAATGGCAATGCAAGCCATAAAATTAGAACTGTCGAAGTGGGTGGAGGAAAACGGTGTATTGGGGGAACTACAGAATGGGTTCAGGCCAGGCAGACGCTTAGAAGACAATATGTTTGTACTAACTCAGTGCATAGAGATTTCAGTAGCTCAGAAAAGACCTTTATGGATAGCATTTCTAGATATTAAAGGAGCTTATGACAACGTAGGCAGGGAATTGTTGTGGGATATTCTTCAATACGAAGGCATAGATGACGATTTCGTGGAGCTGCTGAGGGAGATATATCGAGACAACCAAGTACAAGTGGCATGGGAAGGCCGAAAAGGAAATGAAATGGTGGGAATTCACCAAGGATTGAAGCAAAGATGCCCTCTGTCACCATTGTTGTTCACGCTTTACGTCAAGGGCATAGAAAGACGACTGGAAAACAGCGAATTAGGTTTTGATTTATCCTACATGCGTAATGGACAAATGGTGCAACAGAAGATCCATGGACTGATGTACGCAGACGACATTGTGCTACTAGCGGACAATAAAAAAGATTTACAGATACTTGCGAATATCTGTGGGAACGCAGCGACAAATCTAGGCCTTAAGTTTAGCACAGAGAAATCAGGGATTATGATCTTTAATGAGCACACGAGTAACTTCGTGGTGTCAATTCAACAGCAAGTAATACCCATAGTGAAGCAATATAAGTACCTCGGCGTACACATAAACGAAGGAAAGAATTACTCAAGCAACCACCAAGATAATCTGAAAATAAAGGGGAAGCGGAATGCAGCATTAATGAAACACAGAGCACTGTGGGGCCACAATAAGTATGAGGTGGTGCGTGGAATCTGGAAAGGAGTAATGGTGCCAGCGCTAACATTCGCAAATGCCATTATATGCTTAAAATCGGATATATTGGCGGGTTTGGAAGTTAACCAAAGATCAGTAGGCCGGTTGGCTTTGGGAGCACACGGTAATACGACAAATGAGGCAGTGCATGGAGACATGGGTTGGGCCTCTTTTGAAGTCAGAGAAGCACAAAGCAAAATTAGTTTTGAAGAAAGGCTCAGGAACATGGATGAAAATAAATGGGCGGCTAAAGTGCACAAGTATCTCTACATGAAAAGCGTGGACACAGAATGGAGGAAGAGGTCAAGGAAGTTGGCAACCAAGTACAGGATAATCGAAACTGTAAATAGACAACCAGGGGTCATCAGAAAGAAAGTGAGAGAAATAGAGACCGTGAATTGGATGCAAAGAATGGAAACGAAAAGGACAATGGAGATTTACAAGAATGAGAAGAAAGAAATTAGAAGGGAAAATCTGTACGATAACACAAAGGGCAGTGCCTTGCTATTTGAGGCTCGAGCTGGTTGCCTAAGGACGAAAACATATCGGAACAAATATTCGGAATTAGATGAGACATGTGTATGCTGCAGTAAAGATCCAGAGACCACTCAGCACATCCTAATGGAATGCGACGGGATCCACCCAGCGAGAACCGTAGGTAACGTGCAACTCCCAGAAGCGCTTGGGTTTAAAGTGGAAGGAAACATAAACAGATCAGCCGTAGAGATCAGCAAGAGACGATTAGAGTACTGGTGGAAAAAAAGTAGGGAAAAGATGGATGCGACCTGATCTCTTAAAATCATAGGCAGCGGTACAAGGTAAATTTTTGAAAAAGAAAAATAATGATAGGTATACAAAAATGCAAGATAAAGAACATGTATAGTATACCTGATTAAATCAAGCAGGCTAGGTGACTATTTGTCGCCGCCCCGTTTCAAAGGGGATGCCAATAAATCATCATCATCATCGTCATCATCATCGAGCACCGGCTGAGGGAGTCCGCGGCAGAGCGCAGCAGGCGAGTGCGGCGGCACAGAGTTTCATAATGCTGTGTTCATTTTCCTCATGCCAAATATGTCAGTATGATTTTATGTAAGGAACCCTAAGATCTGTAGTATGGGATGGCAGGGCATGGTTCGTACCTGCAATGTATGTTATCGCGATGCATGCACTTCGTGCTGCATCGACAGAGTGCACTTTTAGCATCAACATTTCACTTTTTTTTTTTACCCAGTTGCACCAGTCACAAGTTCCGTTCGAAGCATAGAAAATACATTTGTATTGAATAGGATTTACTAGACAGTGAGTCCAACCAAGTAAGGGCATGTATTAAACCGACGTTTCGGAGCCACTTCGGCTCCTTCTTCAGGGGGTATTCTTCGGAGATGGCGGTGTGCAGCTTTTCAAAGGTCCATCGTAAGAAAGGGGAGAGAAAGGAAGGAGGGGGAGAGACACTTGACAGGGCACCTGTTATTGACACACGGAAATGGCGAAAGGGTGGGGAGGCTGCGGCATTGCTGGGCGACTGGGATGACGGATGCTGGGGGACGCTTTATCCGCGGGAAAGCCGTTGAAGGGGGGGGGGGGGGTGTTTTGGCGTCGGTGACCTAGAGCGGGGAGTCTTTTCGCCATGTCTCCAAGGCCATGGACGTACACAGAGGGTAGGATGCCCTTCACGCGGTTTATATTACGTCGGGCTAATAAATACCCTTACTTGGTTGGAGTCACTGTTCAAGTCCTAATTCATTTTTCCAACCAGCAAGTAATTCTGTCGAACTGTTTAGCTTAAAATTTGTAATGAATGCATGCATACTGCTGCATTCTTCTATCATTATGATGTAAGCAAGCGATGAACATGCGCATTTCAGAAGCGTGAGCCTCCTGCAAACAGTTACTTTTTTTCAGTATCAGTATAGATAAGGCGGAGGCATTTTCAAGAAACATACTGCAACAGACGAGTTGCACGGTAGAGAGTACACAATACCATTTCACATACTTATGTACAGCGGCTCAACTTCAGATATCTTGAGGTCACCCGACACTTTGGAATGGTTTAAGGACTTCACAAAAAAGTGGAGCCGTTTGTGGTAACATGAAAAGCTACAACCTTCACCATCAAAGATTCTGTATGGCTGGCGCACCCTATCCGGTCTTGTCGGTTTCTCTTAAGAGTAATAATATTTTACATCCTTAACCCTCTCATAACGCAGCTCCTGTGCACTGAATGTGGCTGTGAAAAGGTTTTCTGATCTTTGAATAGACCTGAAAAGTCATCCGGTTGGATACAGTAGGCCACCATTGTCTCGCAGCCTGGTGTAGTGAGCTACAGCAAGGCTATCAACATCCTCCTTTTGGAGAAGCAACCTGTGGCAATTATCGCACTCCAATTTCAACAAAACTTCCTGGCAACATTACCACAAATGTAAAAATGAGCTGGTCGTCACTTTTTGCTTGAACACATGAGACATGGTCTGGTACAGGGCCCTGCTTTTGATACCCTGCAGTGGGAATGATGTCATCAACATCAAGAAGGCTTTGGATTATGTCAGTTTTGCGAGGATTTGGGCCTTCTATCATGTCTGGCTCAAGGAGGGCTGTAAGAACATCAGCCTCAGCATTCCCATTAGCAACAGATCTGGCAAGCCCATAAATACTTAGGCAAGACACACTGCAGTAATGAGAAACTGTTGGGGTATTGGATGGGTATTGCAACCGCTTGAATGCCGTGCTATACCGAAGAGATTTTGAACTGGTTCCTGACTCAGCTTTGAGGTCATTAAGTACTCGTAGCTAACATTCTTTGTCATGTAGGTCAGCAACGACAGAACGCTTGCAACTGCGACTCTTAGCCCAACAGCAGTAGATGCGGAGAGGAAGCCACCTCGACCACCTGCATGCAGCTCAAATTCGATCAGGCAGGTCAAAAACGAAAGAAGCTTTTCCGCAGAAGCAGATTCTGGCCGCAGAGCTTGGCTTGGAAGTCTGGATGTCATTATTTCAATGACGTCGCGGATCATCCTGCAACAAAAAATGCCCCAAAATTTATTTTCTAATATCGACACTGTTTACGATCGTTCGAAGATCATGCTGGGGCACTGTCACATCCAGGCAGTCGTTGCCATCCGCACCATCATCTGGGGATGATGACTCATGAACGTCGCGACTTGACAAACGCACCTTATTCGTGCGTGCAGCTGGGCACACTGCAACGCGTTTTCTCTCTGGTCTTCTCTGACGCATTTCCTTTGAGAGTAAGATGGCAAATCGGGCAGGAGCGTGAGCACCGCGGCGTCGGTCAGCGCCGGTTTACCTCGAGGAATCCTTACTTACTCACCGTTGATGAAGTGAACATAGTGGCGCAAAATAAAATGCGCTTCAAAGTGCCTCTCGCACACAGTTGAAGTCTCGGAGAGTGGCTTATCTTTGCAGCGAAGATTTCTCTCCCATTGTTTCCGCCGGTCATTGTCTTTAGGCACTCCAAAAAGAGACAACGTGCGCCCATTTACTTCTCGAAAACCAGGATACCTTCTCTTGCATCCGGGCGCATAGCAATGCGTATCGCTTCTTTTCTTCTTCTCTTACATTATCCAAAAAGCGACAACAGAGCAGCATCAAACAGAGAAACGGTCACGCTCGGCACTTTCAGTAGCTTCACTTGCAAAAACACGAAAAGCACGCTGGCTCGTAACATCAAGAACGACGCGGTAAAGCGGTTGCAGCTACGCGGGAAACGCGTGCTCCAACCGGCAGGGTCTCCTCGATGGATGGATGGATGGATGGATGGATGGATGGATGAGGCTGAACCCTTTAAACCGGGCGGTGGCATACGCCACCTAGCCATGACTATTAACCTATTTTGTACTTTGTGGTGGGTGAAATTTCACCCCTGCCTTGATTTTATCCACCAATCAGATAACCTCTGTTTGGTTATTTCTACCCGCTTAAAGTCTATTTTGCCTTCACTGTCCCTAAACCCCAATGCTTTGAAAAAATCAGCCCCGTTGCCTTGCACAGTAGGGTTAAGCCCTTTACAGAAAAGTATGAGGTGTTCAGCCGTTTCCTCTTCTCCACACGCACAGCACAACGTGTCTATACCTTGGTACTTGACTCGGTACATCTTTGTCCGCAATACTCCCGTCCTGGCTTCAAACAACAAAGAGCTTCCCCTAGAATTATCGTAGATATTTTCTTTGACAATTTCTGTGCTCTTCCCGCTGGTGTGCTCGGGAAGAGCACACCCGCGCCCCTAGCGGAGTCTTCACTCTTGGCTTCACGTTGCCTGCGTGCCCAGCCCTCCGCTCTTTCCACTACCCAATACTTCTAGTTCACTGTAGTAGATAGTACAGTGCACTAGTAGATAGCTTGTACTGCTTGTCTGTTTCGCTGCAGATCGGCGGACATGGGAAGTAAAAATACAACGCACTCCTGGCTTCCATTGCGCTGCCTCTGGCACTTTCCTGACGCACACACACATAGAATTACTTGGTTGCCCTATGTATGCGAAATTCAAAGCGTAATGGAACCGCGTATGTTGTAGAAGAAATAACTCAAGAAAAAAATGTCACAGTTTCGCCCTAAGGGCGAAGCAATGAATGCGATAGCAACACAGCAATGTCATACGAAGTAAGGTGAGCGGCTTTGGTAGCACTATGAATTGTAGTAAACATGAGCTGGTGTGCTGCGGCGTAAGTAGACCGACATGAAGAGAGATTCGATGACCACGAGAAGGCGCGTGTGAAACGGTGGTGTTGATGAGAAGCACTTCCCGTGGGCAGCGCGCGTGCGAATGGACACACCTGTAGCGCTGCACTGCCGATCCGGGCAGCATTACATGTGTAGCGTGCGTTGGAAAATGTGGCCCGACTATTACTAACTGAATGAACAAGCGTGGTGTGAGCGCCCACAAACAAACATGAATAGATCACACTGAATCACTGCAGACAACGACTGTCAAAACGCTGGAAGCAAGCCCATACGCTGCAGCGGGCGAAGGTACGTGCGGTCTATCGCTTCAACAGAAACTGAGCGGCGAATGCACAGTGCATAAAGGTCAGAGCCGTGTGGAGATAAGAGACGGTGCGGCGAGCGACGAGCGCGGTTGTTGATAGAGTTAAAGTGCGTCCCCCCCGCCCCCGCGCTCCCTCCGGCGCTGGCTTCCCGCTTCCTTGCTTGCGCGTGGGAGAGATAAGAGATGGTGCGGTCGAGCGACGAGCGCGGTTGTTGGCAGAGTAGAAATGCCCCCCCCCCCCCCCGCCCCCTCTGGCGCTGGCTTCCCGCTTCGTTGCTTGCGCGTGGGAGATTGAGTGCGTTCGCTCTCCGTGATAGCGCGCGTCCCCGCACGCTTCCCGGAAGCTCGGGCATACGGCGCGTGGAGAAGATTTTATCTATACGGAACCTCACGGCGACGGCGACGCCGACGGAAGAAATCCGGTTGAAGTGTCCATATAATTGCTATCGCAATAAAATTATAACACACTAAGTTATGACGTTATTAAGTGTCGCAACATGCTAAATCTTACTGTGGGTTACATTTAAAAAACAGTTGATCGTCGCATGAGGGGCGGTGAGGCGAAAACACGGCGGCGCGTCTCGCTACACTTTTTGACGTGCGAACATCGTCGGGGAAGTTCGCTCCATGAGGGTCGGGCGTAAATGCGCAGCTGGTTCCGGAGCACAACGGCGCCGTGCCGTCGCCTCCCTCGCTGCCACCCCCCCCCCCCCCCAAGTGCTCCCCTGAGGAACCCGTTCCCGTCCCGTGCGACTACTCGGCCATTCTAAACCACTATAGAGGACTTAGGAAAACCTATTCCCCACCACACCGAAGACTAAATAAAGAGGAATCGGTCAGTTGGAGACAAATCCAAACTGGCATGTATCCCAATTTGCATATCCTCAGTAAAATACATCCTACGGCATACCCTTGTCGCTGCCCATGGTGCTCAGATAAAGCAACCTTATATCATGTCACGTGGGCATGTCAGGCTATCACTGCCGTACCCCCCATACAACACCCCACAGCGGAGCGATGCGAAGAGCTGCTGGCCAGCGAGAGCCTGGACGATCAGCTAAGTCTGATTGACCGGGCCCGCAGAACGGCAGCCGCAAGCGGAGCCCTGGACTGAGGGCCCCCCACCGCAAGCCAAGAACCTCCGACCAGCCGGAGTCTCTTCGCAGCAATTTTAAGGACAATAAATAAGTTTTAACCACCAACCACCCCCCCCCCCCCCCCGGCCTTTTGGGCAACGAAGACGTCGCGTTTGCTCCCCGCCGTGCATTCGCTCTGCGCGAAAGCGCGCGTCCCTCGCGCGCTGTATGTGCGTCCCACGCACAAAAGCATACGCGCGCGGCGACGATTTTCTCGCTCTTAGACTTTATACGGAGCATCACGGCGACGGCGGAAATCACCTTGGAGTGTCCATGTAATTGCTATCGCATTAAAATTGATTCAGAAAGCTCGCTTTCGCGCCTAGCGTTCGCCGCAAACTTTTCACGGTAAAAATTGCGGTTGTACAAGCTGCAGTTGCCGGGAAGCGGAAACTGCGTGGCTGGTTTATAGTGCCGCGCATCGTGGCTCTGGCATTCGGTGCGGTGACCGGTGCGATGTCTCAACATATCGCGAAATGGAAAAACCTATAGAGCTGCACGCAAATTTCGTATTAAGGATTAAACGACGGTAATTTTTCTCATCCTTCGGTGATGCTGGTTACGCCGACGCCGACGCCCAGCGCAGGAACGGGTGTCTAAGACCTACGCTCCAATACATGCATACATAGATCATCATCAGCCTATTTTAGTGCGATAGCAATTATATGGACATTCCAAGCGGATTTCTGCCGTCGTCGCCATCGCCGTGAGGTTCCGTACAGAGTCCAAGAGCGATAAAATCGTCGCCGAGTGCTGTCTGCTGTACATGCGCGTGAAAGCACGCGAGGGACGCGTGCTTTCACGGGGAGCGCACGCACGGCGGAGAGCAAACACGATGTATTCCGTGGCGCGAAAGGCCATGGGGGGGGGGGGGGGGGGGCGTGGGAGAGAGAAACAAAAAAGTTGTCGCAGTTTCACCTGAAAGGCGAAGCATCAATTGCGATAGCAAATTTGTAGAGAGCTATACGGAGTAATGATATTAGCTTTATCAGCTGTATAAACTTGGACATGCAGCAGCACCAGCAACACGCAGAACTGTTGTCGACGCCGTCGGCGTTTTGCCCGCGTTCGCTCAAAATGCGTGCGGCGTTGGTGACTGTTGCCGGAGCCTCTGATGTAAATAGGCACTTGGTGCCGCAGCTAAACGTCGCCTCCCTTCCCTCCCCCTCCCCCACGGCCTCTCGCGTGTCGGAAAAAGGCGCGTTTGCTCTACATATATGGTGATTGTAAAGGAGGAAAGAGACGCCTACTTCTGCAGCCCTTAAGCGAGCACGGCGCGGAACGCGCGTTTGTTCTCCGCCGTGGGTTCACTCCCCGTGAAAGCGCGCGCCCCTCGCTCCCTTTCACTCGCACATACAGCGTTCGGCGCGCGGCGACGATTTCATCTGCATTGACGTCATACGGAACCTCACGGTGACGGCGACGGCAGAAATCTGCTTTTGAGTGTCCATATAATTGCTATCGCAATAAAACTGAGAGGGAGAGAGAGTGTGTGCGTGTCTTTCGCATTAGCGCCCAACGCTTCCCCGCATTAGCGCCGAACGCTCGCGGTGTCTGTGACTGCAGCAGGCGTCTCTGGCGGCGGCTGATCTCGTCGAAAACCTCCGAGCCGCCGCCAGAGGCACCGTCAGCAGTCACCAAAGCCGCGCGCGTTCGGTGGGAACGCGGGCAAAACGCCGACGGCGTCGACAACAGTTCTTAGCGTGGCTGCATGTCCAAGTTTATACAGCTGATAAAACTACTATCCTTACTCGGTATCGCTCTCTACTAATTTGCTATCGCAATTGATGCTTCGCCTTTCGGATGAAACTACGACAATTTTTTTATGTCCACTGCAGGACGAAGGCCTCTCCCTGGGATCTCCCATTACCCCAGTATTTCGCTAGCTGATTCCAACTTGCGCCTACAAATTTCCTAACTTCATCATCCCCCCCCTAGTTTGCTGCCGTCCTGGACGGCGCTTCCCTTCTCTTGGCATCCATTCTGTAATTCTAATGGTCCACTGGTTATCCTTCTTGCGCATTGCATGGCCTGTACAGCTCCATTTTTGTAGCGTTAGCTACAGTACGCCAGGTTTTCGGATCTTCTCCGTCGCCGCACTTCGATCCGTGGCCGCACTGTGACGTCACACCACCGCCCTCGATTCTCCAGCAACTCGGCTCGTCGTGGTCGCCGCACGGCCACCAGTCCTGCCGTTGGTAAGGGGCTTTAGCAATTGGGTGCTCGTCGCACTCTCTGTGTGACGTCACACCCCGGGTCTCGATTCTCCGGCGACTCGGCTCGTCGCGGTCGCCGCGCGGCCACCGCTCCTACAGGCGTCCGCCCGCCGTTGCCTGGCAACCGCCACAGCTGGCGCACACGCCGTGCTCTCTGTGTTATGTCACACCACGGGCCTCGAGTCTCCTTTCTTTCGTCTCTGCTTTCTTAGTCTAGAGGGAAACGACTATGTTTAATAACAACATGTCTAACTTCAAGCGAAGCCCAAGCGCAGCCGGGGGTCTGTAGCTATCGCTACTCAACTAGGTTTAACCAGAGCTTTTTTCCCTCTTAACATCAACTAGAACATCGGTTATCCGCGGTGGTTCTCTGATCCACACCACTCTATTCCCGTCTCTTAAAGTTAGGCCTAACATTTTTCGTTCCATCGCTCTTTGTGCGGTCCTTAACTTGTTCTCGAGCTTCTTTGTTAACCTCCAAGTTTCTGCCCCATATGTTAGCAAAGGTAGAATGCGATGACTGTACACTTTTCTTTTCAACAACAGTGGTAAACTCTCAGTCAGGATTTGGCAATGCCTACCGTATGCACTCCAACCCAATTTTATTTTTCTCTAAATTTCCTTCTCATGATCAGGGTCCCCTGGGAGCAATTTACCTAGATAGACGTACTCCTTTGCAGACTCTTAGGGCTGACTGGCAATCCTGAATTCCTGTTTCCTTGCCAGGCTATCGAACATTCTCTTTGTCTTCTGCATATTAATCTTCAACCCCACTCTTAGACTTTCTCGGTTAAGGTCCTCAATCATCACAGATGGCCCCCTGAAAGTGCTTGAAATAGCCAAAGAATGCTAAGGCATTAAAATGAGATTACCCGTGTAACTGTGGCACGACGAATTTCGGAGACAGCATTCGGAGCGCGCGTAACCGAAACTGGGAGGCTGCAGCGAGTGCAAAGCTCCGCCCCTCGAGGCGACGTTCCGTTTACGTCACCAAGCAGCGGGCCGCCAGGGAGCACGTAGGAGCAGACGCTTATTTTAACGTGCGCGTGTGTGGAGATTGCGAGGTCTGGAACCTTCCAGTCGCACTCGTAGGTCGAATGGAACTCACGATGCTCTCGTTCATGGTGCAGTCGTCTCGGTCGTTGTTACTGCAGTACATGGGCCGGTGTCCCATGGTGATGATCCAGGGCCTCTCGCGGCGCCGCTCGGGACGCGTGGCCTCCTGCGTGGCCAACCTTTCATCACGCATATGACATCGAGAACATGCTCTCATAAGGGTTGTGTTTATGTTGAGAGTGCATCAATAATATATTTTAGTAAACCGTTTTCTTGGGGGAGTTGGCTCATAACTAAAATGATAATATAGGAGCGCGGAATAAATGAGATGAGTAAACAGGACTGGCGCTTACATCCAACTGTAAGGTGTATGAAGAAGCGTGAGATTAAAAAAAAATAACGTTTAACCTTGCACTTGGACGCGCAACGCTTGAAACAGCGAAGCTGGGCGATCGTAGCCCAGCATTTTCTGGAAGTGCGCTCGAACTTTTAATCTTGTTACTCATGGTGACGATAATTTTTTTCACGCGTCTCGGACTTACGGCCGTCACTGCACGTTGCATAGCGCAGCTTGCAACACCGACACCACGTTCCAATGCCGACACCGCGTCCTCCGTGAATGCGTCTCTCTCTCGCTCTCATAGCGCGCAAAACCTCTTCACCTCGCAGAGCACGAGTGTACGAACCCGCTAGCTGTGAACGAAGAGAGTATACGCTCGAACGCAATCGTATGGTTCGCATAAATGCATGCTCTGAAGGTGTGGCTGTATAGCCCACGATGTATGCAATTTATGCACAATGCTTGATGGGCTAGTATGATTGTACACCGTATTTCTGTGTGAATTGAATAAAGGCAAGAAAGAAAAAAAAGGCTGTATAGCCCGGTGGTTACAACGCTCGCTTTGGGACCCGGGGGTACGCGGGTTCGACTCCGGCTTCGGCAAGAAAGTTTCCTTTGTTTCTTGGTAGTTTCTTGCTGCGCACAACAAATTACGGCTGGCTTAAACAGCTTCGCTGTTAAAAAATACAACACATGAGTTGCATCGCGTGTCACATGAATTATAAAACAACCATTTTATCAGACCGATTAAATTCGGGGATCCCCCGAGACAACCACATCACAGCCGCACGCCACGGCAATACCGTGCTGACGACCGTAAATATTACTACCCTGATAATACGCTTCTCACGTATGTTCAGTAAATCAAACGGGGAAGCAAGCGCCAGCCTTGTTTACTAGTCTCGTCGTCCTTTTTACCGCGGTACGTTTTTCTCCTTCTTAGGAATAATAGGCATTCACGAAAACAAAACAACTAGGTTAGAAATGAACCGTCGAATACGAGCGAAATGACCCGAAGTGAATTATGCTTTTCTTCTCAATATTTTGTTCAACGTGACACAATCGCCGTCGTAACCTCGTGGTCTCTACAGTGCGCCCAGGGGCACAGAAAACCGCAGACTCGCTGCGTAGTGAGGGTTTTCTTTCTTTATTATTATTTTATTGTACTTAGGGGGGGGGGGGAGAGACGTTGCCGCCTTTAATTGGCGCTGACTACTCATTTTCACAAAGAGATATGAAAGAAATAGGCCTCCATTATCCACTACTATCTGTCGCATAAATTCCGAGACAAAAATACTAGAGGCCAGACTGGACATGACGCTGCGTGGATGACGCTGTGGTCGCGGCGGGGCTAATATAACAGTATAGAGATATATATCGTTTTATAGACCTTTACCCTGGCCAGCGGCGTCAAACATAGAGTGGTCTAACAGCTTAATGTCCGGTACGAATGCGAGTGGTTTGGCTTGCGGACATTTGTGGCCTATATTCATCATCATCAGCCTATATTTATGTCCACTGCAGGATGAAGGCCTCTCCCTGCGATCTCTATTTACCCCGGTCTTGCGCTAGCGTATTCCAACTTGCGCCTGCGAATTTCCTAACTTCATCATCCCACCTGGTTTTCTGCCGTCCTCGACCGCGCTTCCCTTCTCTTGGTATCCATTCTGTAACCATAATGGTCCACCGGTTATCCATCCTACGCATTAAATGGCCTGCCCAGCTCCATTTATTCCGCTTAATGTCAACTAGAATATCGTCTATCCCCGTTTGTTCTCTGATCCACACCGCTCTTTTCCTCTCTCTTCCTCAGATTTTTCGTTGCATCGCTCTTTGTGCGATCCTTAACTTGTTCTCGAGCTTCTTTGTTAACCTCCAAGTTTCTGCCCCATATGTTAGCACCGGTAGAATGCAATGATTGTACACTTTTCTTTTCAACGACAGTGGTAAGCTCCCAGTCAGGATTTGGCAATGCCTGCCGTATGCACTCCAACCCAATTTTATTTTTCTGTAAATTTCTTTCTCGTGATAAGGGTCCCCTGTGAGTAATTGACCTAGATAAACGTACTCCTTTACAGACTCTAGAGGCTGACTGGCGATCCTGAATTATTGTTCCCTTGCCAGGCTATTGAACATTATCTTTGTCTTCTGCATGATCTGCGTGACCTATATTATGTGAACACAAAAAAAAGAAAAAAGAGGAAACGTAGCACTTTTATAGCCCGACAAGGTGATGGAAATTTAGTACTGCACAATGGTGAACATGCCTTTATTCAAAGCCGCTTCCATGTCACAGACTTATTGCCATTGAAACACAGAAGCACCTACCTTGAGGTCTTGTTCCAGCCATTCATACTGATTCTTTATCTGCAGGAATCCGTATTCAACGAAGAAATAAAATTCAGTCGACAAGCTGATGATGTGTGCTGGCCCGATGTCAAAACTGGGAAGGAAAAAAAGGACCCAAAAGCTTTCAGGTCTTCTTGTGGGCAAAGCATTGACACGGAGAATTTTTGAGCGCTTTCTTAGGGTTGGCGTGCAAGGTAAATACTTGGATCAGTGGCGGCAATCTTTGCAAGCCACGTTCGAAAAACAGGTACGGGCCCATACGTTCGTTTGACGCAAGCATTTGCATAACCTTACGGAGTACGTAACTTTAAAACCTTTAATTCGATGCACGGGTAACGCAGAGACAATGTTAGCGTGAGTGGGAGTACGCAGGAATAAGGCCATCTAGTTTTTGGTGTGAATCATGTCCAAGGCACCCGTCTTGCCGTTTCAATGTAGACGGTTCTCGTCAGTACTTAGGCCATTGCGGAACAATCTCATAAGTTGGGTGGTCTGGGCTCCCATTACTTGCGATGCAGGTAAGTTGAAAGGAAGCAATAGCATAATGCACCATTTATTGGCCAACGACGACAGTGAGAGCGAAGTCGCCACGAGTGCCGCTATGTTTGATAACGCTATTTCGTTGCGTTACGTGAACACTACGTAACGTCCAATACACCAACATGGCGTATCTGAGCCACAGAAACACCATAACGCCCAGAGCATGTGCGGTGAGGAAAACATTATTTTTTATGTATACCTAAGGGCTTTACGGTTGCTCGCGTACGCTGTTCTAAAGTAAGTCGCATTTTCGCCAGAAAGGCGAAGCATCGATTGCGATAGCAAACTAACGGACAGCTATACGAAGAAAGGATAGTAGTTTTATCGGCCGTATAAATTTGTAAACATAGGCATACTAACTAAATTAACAAGCATTGTGTCACGCACGCACAAGAAAACATGAACGCAACTCACTCGATGACCGCGGGAACTCGCTGTCGAAACGCTGTAGTGAGCATGCGCGGCAGCAGCAGCGAGCGAATTGGCCTTCGTCCCGCCGCTCGCATCAACGCGAACTAAACCGCGAAAACACAGCGCAGGGAGGAATGACTCTCCCCCCGCCGCAGATGGCGTTCAAGGTACAGCCGCCCGAGCGGTTACGTAAAATCCCTGAAACTTCGTAAATTTGCGACACTCTCCTCCTCCGCCTACACTCCTCCTCGTTTCTCCTCTCTTTCTCGCTCTCTCTCCCTCCTCGAGCGTGGCCCCACCTACAACGCTTGAACGTAGCAGACGACCTTTCACGCAGTGAATGCATACGTAGCAAGGCGGCGCGCTTTAAGCGTTCGCGTTCGCTTTCTAGCTCCGAGTAACTTCATGTACAGCATAGAATTTCTTTACGGAGGGTTATACAAATTAAGTGACGACAGCTTTTACTTCCTGTTTTCCTAATTATTTTTAAGTAACTAAACGAGCGCTAATGCCGTACCATGACGACTCAGAACGTATCGCGTGCGCTACAATTAGGTACGCAACATTTCTAAAGCGCCTGTCGCAAGATCTTACGAATGGTTGTAAAAATGTCGCAGTTTCACCTGAAAGGCGAAGCATCAGTTGTGATAGGAAATTAGTAGAGAGCTATACGGAGTAGGGATAGTAGTTTTATCAGCTGTATAAACTTGAACATGTAGCAGCACCAGCAACGCGCAGAACTGTTGTCGACACCGTCTGCGTTTTGCCCGCGTTTTGCCCGCGTTCGCTGAACGCGCGCGGCGTTGGTGTCTGTTGCCGGTGCCTCTGGCGGCGGCTCGGAGGTTTTCGACGAGATCAGTACGGGACACTCGTCGAGCAGCGTCGGAAGTGTTTGCCACGTTGTCGCCTCGAAACGTTTTTATTTAAATACGCATTTGGTGTCGCAGCTAAACGTTGCCTCCCCTCCCTCCCTCCCATCTCCCCGGCTATTCGCGCAACGGAAGAAGTCGCGTTTGCTCTCCGCCGAGCGTTCGCTCCCAGTGAAAGAGCGCGTTCCCCGCGTACATACAGCATACGGCGCGCGGCGAAGATTTCATCGCCGTTGCACTTTATACGGAACCTCACGGCGACGCCGACGCCGACGGCAGAAATCTGCTTGGAGTGTCCATATAATTGCTATCGCAATAAAACACGTTTACGATCGAATGCCAACATCCTGGCCTCCAGCAAGCCCTCAGTAACCTAAATAATCTGCGCCGTCCTTACCACGTGAATTCGGGACGCGCATCGGCTATAACGCACAAAGGCTGGCAAAGGGCAGGAACGCACCAGCCTAACTGCCCTACAGCAAGTGCGTCTCAGAGACATAGTGACCGTGCGACCTAGTTCAAGGCGTTCGCAAACCAAAACAACACGGAAGAGCAATGGCGCGAACTTGCTCTCCTCGCCAGTCGGTAGGCGCTTATCAAGCGAAAATGGCGAGGGAGCCCGACTGTAAACCGACCAAGCCGGAGCAAGGGCCCACGTGATGCCATTAGGCCAATAGCGACGCGGCGTCGGCTAGGGCGCGCGAGGAGGAGGCAGCATTCTTCAAAGCGTATCGCTATTTTATGAAGTTCGAGGGGATTTAGTAGTACGCGGCCTCCCCCCTTCCAATCCTCCCTCTGGAGCGTTGTACGCGACTGGAAGACGTGACGCTTCGTTCACGCTTCTTTCGCTTGCCTGCGCGAGATGGTGCCGTAATCGTCGACTCACGCTAGCACGCATTCATTCGCACTTACAAAATACAGCGAGCGGAGACACTTTATACGGAACCTTATGGCGATGACGACGACAGGAATACGCTTGGAGTGTCTATATAATCGCTTTCGCAATAAAATCTCGGTCTAATATGACTGAGCGTACGCCCGCATAATACACCAACTGTTCCAGCCATAGAGCTACAATACTGCATCTAGAGGAAAAGCTGGGCGAAAAAAGCGGGGACCGCATAGGCGCCGCCATGTTACTATGACTCACTTTTGTAGCACTAAAATATTCAAAATATTATGCACAAGGAAGCACTTACACGTAGCACGTAGGCACGGACAACGTTTGAAGTTCATTCGGTATATTTTTTAAAAAGGTTGGATGGCTATTTATTGATTGATTGCTTTATTTGCTTCGTCACAGTACAGTGTAGCAGGAGGCGGAGGGAAAAGCCGTTCAAATGACGGCTTGAGGGATCCTCCAGCCCCGTTGTTAAGAATGACAGCAGCCGAAAGACAGCACAATATCACAGCACTCTTTTTTTATAGCGTAAGCTGCTATGGGCTCCTTCCAATAGCCGTTTCGGTTCGCGATGGTGCAGGCCGCCACTGCCGCCGCCGCCTCCACTGCCGTCGTTGGGGACCGTAACCGATATCGCCGGAAATGCGAAAAAAGTCACAGTTTCGCCCTAAGGGTGAAGCAATGAATGCGATAGCAACACGGCAATGTCATACGAAGTAAGGTGAGCGGCTTTGGTAGCAATATGAATTGTAGTAAACATGAGCTGATTAAGTAAGCAGGTGTGCTGCGGCGTAAGTAGACCGACATGAAGAGAGACTCGATGACCACGAGAAGGCGCGTGTGAAACGGTGGTGTTGATGAGAAGCGCTTCCCGTGGGCAGCGCGTGCACACCTGTAGCGCTGCACTGCCAATCCGGGCAGCATTGCATGTGTAGCGTGCGTTGAAAAATGTGGCCCGACTATTACTAACTGAATGAACAAGCGTGGTGTGAGCGCGCACAAACACACATGAATAGATCACACTGAATGACTGCAGACAACGACTGTGAAAACGCTGGCAGCAAGCGCATACGCCGCAGAGGGCGAAGGTACGTGCGGTCTATCGCTTCAACGGAAACTGAGCGGCGAATGCACGGCGCATAAAGGACAGAGCCGTGTGGAGATAAGAGACGGTGCGGACGAGCGACGAGCGCGGTTGTTGGCGGAGTAGAAGTGCCCCCCCCCCCCCCCCGCCCTTGCTCCCTCCGGCGCTGGCTTCCCGCTTCCTTGCTTGCGCGTGGGAGATTGAGTGCGTTCGCTCTCCGTGATAGCGTGCGTCCCCGTACGCTTCCGCTCGGGCATACGGCGCACGGCGAAGATTTTATCTATAGGGCACCTCACGGCGACGGCGACGCCAACGGAAGAAATCCGGTTGAAGTGTCCATATAATTGCTATCGCATTAAAAGGTATCCGGTTGCCGCCGGGATCGAGCCCCCGCCCGCTACGTGGGAGCCAGATACTCTACCACGGAGCCACGCAAGCGCTTCCTATCGGGCAGCGGAAAAAACAGTCACAGGCCTGCGCGGCACACGCAGCACATTCACAGCGTAAGCTGGTGGGGCTGCTCAAGAGTAGCTCTAATTTGGGCACCACGCACAACAGGGTGTTCGCGGAAGTCTGTTCGCCTTGTTTTGAGGAGAACGATCTGAAATATCCGCCGAGTCGACAGCGAGCTGCGGCTTGTAATGCTCTCTGCACAGCAGTTTGCTGAGCCCGATGATGCCTGGTTGTAGCCAAGCACGCAACCGTTGCATGCATTAATAGTTTCAAAGTCAAATGTTTCGCGCCATCATACCTCATGTAATTATTGAAATTACCACCCAATATAACAGTGTATTGATGTTCATTTACGAATGTTAAGAAAATATCTAAAAACGCGAAAAATTCAGACAAGTTACCATCAAGTGGCCGGTAACACACAGCGACTAAGACATCTTGAAACTGAGCACATAACATCTCGTAATGAGCCGTAGATGAAGTAAAATTTTTGAGCAATACGGCTGGTAAAGAATTATCAGTAACATAGTGACACCAACCCTCGACGACTTGGCCTAAAAACAGAAAATTGAGAAAATTTTGATGCAAAATTTACGGTGTACTGAAGGCTGCGTTTGCAGGCACTTTAACTAGATGGCGCTACCATACTGACGGGGGCTCAGGATCACGTTGCTTGAGGGCTTCGTCTGAATCGCATCTCGTCGTCTGCGCATGCGCGCCTGCATAGGGTAGCAACTTGGCAGCGCCCTTGCGGTTCCTGATTTCAATGCATATGAGCTATGGGGAACTTTTCCTCTAGAGTTGGTTATATTAACTCTGTATATGGTTCCAGCAGTTGAAAAGTTAACCGAAAACAGACAGGAAACACGCTGGACGTACAAGTCACCGTCACACAAGCCCGGCTGCTGTAGGAAAGAAATGAGACAAAATTGTGTAATAAATATATTAAAAATAAAATGTACAGCTTATGTGTGTTAACCCAAAGTTCCACTGAAGCCACTTCGAGATAACAATTGGAGGTATAATACAATTATCCCGCTCTTTGTATGCACAAAACCTCACAGATAAAAGGGAATAATTGTCATTTACCCACACGAAGCTACAAAAGAAAGCCAGACAGGTTTCTCAGAAAGAGAAAGCAATTTATTTAACGATGATGTTTTCTTTTAGAGAAATCCGTGCGCGTTTTCTTTGTAGCTTCGTGCAGCAGCCAGAGGATCAGGAGTTTATCCTTTCATGAACCATCCTCCATATTTCCGGCTTCTGCAGAACTTAGTTGCCAAAACTTCCCAGGCTACTGTAATAAATTTATAGATTTTAGACGAATCATTTTTTACAGCTTAAGTAACCAAGGACATGTGCGGTGACGTTAGAGAGCGGATATAGACATGACATATTCTGCAAAGTCAGCAGAAGTTCTGCGACCACCCCTGGACTGGCTGTGCACTGGCTCAGCCTGCCGGCTATTGCACTTGCCAGTACGGCCGATAGAACGCTTGCAGCGGGATAACAGGGGTGCTATGCAGGATGCGCCGAGTTTCTCGTTCACCCGAGTTTTACCCGAGTTTGCTCGATGGCAGTCAGTGAATGAAGATAGCAAGGAACGTTCGATAACAGCAGGCAAAAAGAAATGTCGAGATAAAGCCGCGTATGGCAACATGAGCGCACCCTGCGCGGCACAGTGCTGCCGGGCTTCAAGCACAGAGGACTGCGCAACAAAACGCGCCAGCGCCGCGTATTGTTATCAACGTATTATCGCAATTTAGCAATACTGTCACTGTCCCGCTGTCTATCTGCACACTTGCCGTGAGCCGCTTGCCACGCCTTTCTCGGGCGCGTCAAGGGCGTGCCTCCTTTTTCGGGCATTATCTTTCTATCCTACGTCGAATGCGAACAGGGCACATGCGGTGCATTCTTGCACCTATACTTTCCCTCAATCGAATACTTTGAAATACAACAAATAAAATAACCAACATTTTACTTCTTAAAGTATCGTTTTTTTTGTTTTGAATGATGTAAATTTGTGATGACAAACAGACATATAATGAATTATGAAATTTTGTACTTTTTTGCCGCGAGTGGCGACAGTGAGGCGAAAGCTTACAAGCGGATACATTCTAGAGGGTCACACGCACGAGGAGTTCATGCGGTGAGCAGTCGCCAGGGGCGCTGCAGTGCTATGTTCAATAAAGTCAGTCATGACAACGATCTGCCCATTCCCTGTCTAATAGGGGAATGGCAACGCAGCGCTGCGGCATGGCTGTTCACCGCAGGTGCTTCACTGCGGCGGCTATTAAGGCCGCCGCTTTACCAACTGAAACGACACTTTAGCCATAGACACGCTAGCAACGGCTGTCGCTGCAAAATGGCTGTGCGGTATTCTGGGTCCGTAGTGACGCAGCACAATGAAAATGCACCAGTTTATCTGCGTGCGCGAAGTCTCCGCGATGCATTGCGAACACGAGCGTGCTGCCCAGCGACACAGTTCGTCGCTTGTCACCGCTTGCCCATTAAAGGTGCCTCCGTGCGCATGTGCGCAGAATTTGAGTGTGTTGTTCACTCCAATGTGCTTGCCGATTGCCTCTGCTGCTGAGCTAACAGCGATCGCAGATGGTTATCGTAACGACAGCGCAGCAATCGCATTTTGGTTGGTGAGGGCTCTTGTGTGCAGTTAGGAAATTAGACTTCGAACGCAGGAAGGTGTTGCAATTGTTTAGTGTGCCGTGCTTGTGATGACAAAATGCCATTGCACTGGGTGTGTTTGCGCTGACCGCCGACCGTGTTTGCTGCACTATATCATTGACAGAGCAGCCATCTCAAATGACAGCTGCGATACGTTGTCGTTGGAAAACACTACGCACTGCTCAAGATCGTCGTCCACCACGGCGCATCGACGCCTTGCAAGCAGCTACAGTGACGTGCGGATAATTATTTGCTGTGCGCTACGTAGCCACAACGCAGACAATGAACCGTGTTGTGGGGTCATCACAGCCCAAGAAGACATATGCATAAGGCAGCGAAAGTCGACGCTTTTTTTTTTTATAGTGGTGCTGAGTACATCACCGATGACAGTGCGTTGTGCGTGTTTTATTTCGCCGGTCAAGATTGTTAATGCCTCTCAGTTCCGCACCACGTCGCTGTTGTCGAAATGTAAGTTGGGCGTGGCCCAACCGTGGTGGGCGCGCACAAGAGTTACATGCCTCGCTCGGGGCGTGACCTATGGTTTTGATTGACACGCGAACTCGGGCCAAACTCGTACATCGCGAAACCCCCCTCGAGTTAAACTCGGGAGCATGGCGGCGGCAGCAGCAGCCTGTGTCATCGCATCCAGCGGCGGCAAGCGTCAATATGACCATCTGGACCCGTTCAGCTACATGACCGACGTAGAGTTTCAGCGTCGTTTTTGCCGTTCCAAAACGTCAGTGCGCTGGCTGTGTGACGAGTTAGGCGAACGCCCTTGTCTGCGGAGACTGCGTGGCGGGCATATTATGCTTTCCGAGCACAGACTGATGTGACTAGGCTGCGGAGGAAAAGTTCGTGCGATCGCTTCGGCTCTCTCCTGTTTCAAGCGCTGCTCGTCCACCGCGCCCTAGCCTCAGGCCAGATCCGGCGTCGTCATCGGAGTACTGGGGCACCTGCGAGCACCTGGGGTTCAACCCGGGCCAACCAACCTGCGTAGGTGAAGTGGTCACATTATATTGGAAGACTCAGAATGGAAGCCGGGCTGCCTTCCGATGCAACAGGTGCCGAAATCAGTTTTCGCAGTTACACGGCAAAGCTGCACTGCACGGTCAGAGAGGCGAAGGACGTTACTTCGCCAAAACGGACCGCCTCGGCCGTCCGAACGACCACCTCTCCAGGCGGCAAATGATTTGGCTCACGTACTGCGTGAGCAAAAGCGTAGACACATGGCTGTTGAAGGAGATGACCGGTGACTTGTTTCCTCTATAGGAGCACACCATCGCCGACAGGACGAACTACCCCCGTAAGGTCGCGAGGGACGAGCTGCTGGCGCGACCTCCACTTGGTACCCCGGGTAGATAGCGCAAATTGATGAGTGCCTTCTTCGCGGCGAGCAAAAGTCTACAATCGAGGCCGCGTAATGACGGGCGACAACTTTCCGCCAGCCGCCAAAATTACGGCGGTGTTAAAGTTGGGGGCCCATGGGTCTTCGACATGTTCTGCGCGACCAGAGGGGTGCTGCGACTTTCAAAGTCGACCGACGAAAGGCGGCGACGCTAGGCGTCATTATTGCAGCCAATGTTCAACCGGGGACCATTATTCATAGTGACGAATTGGCCGCATATAAATGTATCCCAAATTTAGTGGATGCTAACGGGGCTATACCTCAATCCGCATTGGTAGACAGTCAACCAAAGCGTGAACTTTGCGGACCCCATCACGGGCGTTCACACGCAAAAAAAAGAAAGAAAGTTATTGTCAAAAAGTGAAGCGCTCCCTCGTCAGCGATGGGTACAGGGTAACTGCACCGATGCTGGAGTCCCACCTGGGATGCATGTGGTGGCAGTCAACATCCACGTGCGCTGCAAAGACCCTTTCGTGCGTTTGTTAGAAGCCACGGATCGCTCGGGCTAGCCACTACAAAGACTCTTTCCTGCGGTTGTTAGAAGCCATCGCTCGACGCTTGCCAGTATGGAGGTGTATCGCAAAGTAAAAGAAAATAAAGCGTAGTTTTCTGACCCTTGTATGTCTGCTTTCCGGCATTCCTGTGTGCTTACACGGTACGCGCGCGGCAAACCACTTATGCGCTAGCCGACGCTCACTTCGTCTTGTAGCTGGATGCGCGCGCAACTCGCAGCTTTTCTTTAGCGCGAGCAACGAGCGATCTGTTAAAAGCCCAGTGTGAAAACCAGGCGCACACCAATCTCTGCTCGGAAATGGGAGCGCAAGCACGTAGCGAGCCGTGCCAATCCAATCCAGAAAAAAAAGAGGGGGGGCGAGCGTCCCCTCGTGGCATAACGCGAAACGTATTTAAATACAAATTAGTCTAATACACATTCCGTGTACATCGTAGAAACATTAAAATGCTTACAACCCACGTTAATGTGACTAATATTATTGTACTAAATGAATTTATTTTATAACTTGCTTGTGCCTGTAATGCACTCGGTGGAACGACAAACAAGTGAAAGAAGGCGCGACCATGCACCGACCGTATGATCACGTGAGCCCCAGTTTGTCGACCGCCCATATGGCAACGCCCAAGGGATAATAGCCACCCAGAGTGAATCTAGATTAACCAATGAAACTGGAGGCGTGCCGATGGACAAACTTCGTCTTGTTATCATTTGTTCTTTGATCTTGGGGCGTCGCCAGAGCTCGTGAAGATCCCGAGTTTCGCCAAACTCGGGGCATCCTGCATAGCACCCCAGGTTTTATTTTTGTTCTTGCATCTTTTCTGGCATATGAGCTGCAATTCCGTAACCTTCATTCGTAAATAGAGCATGTTCTTCTTTTTTCCGTTAACCTGCTTATCACTGGAAGACACGTGGCTAACTAGCCTGCTTTTCATCCTTAAATAAAGGATCCCGCAGTAAAAGGACCCAGTTTCTGCTAATGCAGCCAAAAAGAAGAGATGTACCTGAAGAAGTGGTTGTTGACTCGCCCGGTGTTGTCGATCATGGAAAACCTGTTGACGTAGTTGGAGAAGTTGCTGACAGGACGTAAGAAAAAAGTGACGAAGGGTTATAAGTCGCCGCTCACCACCAGCGGGTGACAAAGCAGGCACTGAGCATTAGTTTAATGCTAAGTGTTTTACCTGCAGTTATCATTACGCTGAAAGTTCACCTTGACCATTAAAGGACAACTTGACCATTACTGGAAGATGTCCACTAAACATAATGGGCTTAATAAGTGGCTTAACGCTATATAAGGTGTCACAAATAACTTTAGCCAAGCCAAGCTATTTAACCATAATATATAATGTATATATATATATATATATATATATATATATGAAAGAACAAACATTTAATGTTGACGTTTAGTTGCAGCGTCGGGAGGCCGATCCCGAAGTGCGCGCCTGAGACGCGCTCCACGTCTCGTTTGCGTTAGCGCTGATTGCATTGCCGGGAGGCCGATCCCGACGTGCGCGCCCGACTCAACCCGACTTAACCGAGCATAACTCTTCAGGTCAGGACCAGCTAACTGCCGACCAGCTCCGCTGTTTCTTTAGCCTTGCGCCACTAGTGCAAGCTACGCTAATTTTTCTGTATTCCACATGACGGCACCTGAGCACTTAGACACCAAACCCGTGGGCGGGTAATTAAGGTGATAACGTTTCTTGTGATATTCATTATCGCCATCATCAGCCTATTGTTATGTCCACTGCAGGACGAAGACCTCTCCCAGCGATCTCCAATTACCCATGTCTCAGACTATCTGATTGTAACTCTAATAGTCTACCGGTTATCTGCCGTGTGCGCATTACATGGCCCTACCTTGCTCCTTTGTTTCGTCGGGTCGTCGATCTCCATTTCGACAAAAAGTAAAAATCGGTAGCACATAAAATTCTGGCTTGTCATACAGCAGTGCGGCTCATACTGTATGTCAACCGGGTCCTTTAAAGTAGAGGGAGCGGTGCTGCCGTCACACTTTTTTTGTGGATCGGTGCTGTTGCGAAGAGGGTGCAAAGAATTTGTGGGAACTTCAAGTACCATGGTGGAGTAAGGAACGTGTGGCTAGGCCCAACATTCCGGGCGTTTTAAAACGCAAGTTTGCATTCACATTTTATACAACATATAGGAAAGATGCAGAGAAGATGTTCAAGTTAAAGCTGTAGTTGCCGATTCCTTATCACCAAGCGTCCATCTCATCTTACAACACCTCCGTTCTAACAGGCACATAACCCAATCCGGTGCCCGGAGGTGGGTGACGTCACCCTCAGCCAATCCGGAGGTTTGCAGCCCTTTTCTTCCGAGTAGAGCTTGGTGTTGGCTTGGCCCAAAATACACGCACGTCATTGTGCTCGAACACAAGAGGGACACCGACGTGGCAATTTGTGCCCGGTGGTATTCCAGAAGGGCGTCTGTGTCTAGTTCGCTCCTACTTAGTCGCTACGTGACGAGAGCAAAAAGACTTCGAGGTCATTTGAAGGAATTTCCCTTTGGAAGTTTCCCAAACCCGTCCTGGCGGTGGCCAAATGGTTGCCTTGTGTAATCGCAGTTGGAAATGGCTCTAACGAAAGCGTCGGCTCATTCACCATTCTCGCGTTCTGTCTGAGCGACTGGTTTCGCGGGGTAAACGCCCGGTCACAAGAGTGCACGAACTTTTGGGATAGGAATCGTATACAATACCCGGTCGTTATTGGAAGCTTGTATTACCTCACAAGTGTCGGCGGTTGTGGTGCTGGTGTCACACTAAAACCCGGCTCCTCCCGGAGTAGAGCAGGTGCGGAGGAAGCTGCGCCGGCGCCGGATCACGGGACGCGCGCGACCAATCATGATCTTTTGGTGCGTCGCGTGGAGGGAAAGGGAAGGAAAGGGGATGGGCGCGCGCTCCGCTGGGCTTCCCTCGCCTCAGATCCGTTTCGGAGTCCGGAGGGGAAGGCCACGCGGGGTGCGTTCCGCCAAGGAGCAGGCTGCGTTTGAGTAACGGCGCCGCGAACTCATTCGGGAAAGGGCTCGTCGTCGACGTGCCGAGTCTATCGTGAGGTCTCCCGATGCCCAGGCGAAACGTCAGCGAAGAGCGGACCCCGAGTTGCGGGAGCGCGTTGTCGAGGCCAATCGTCAGCGAAGAACCGCCGACCCTGAGTTTAGGGCAAACGAAGCGGAACGCCCGCGACAGCGTCGTCCTGCCACAAGCTTCGCTTATCCCCATTTTCTCGACAGGGGAAGGGCTGGTGATTTGTTTTTCACTATACCGAATTAAACATCGTCCGGAGCAGATTGAATAATTTTAGTCCTTGAGCTAGATTACTCAGAGGCGGACATAATTTGCACTAGAAATGAAAATGCATAATTGAATAATTAACAAAAATTCAAATGAAATCAATCAAATCAAAATTCATGCCTACATATAACCGATGTTGAGCAATGCTTAACGTGGCCCATGGCCCCGTTTTAACTTTTCAGTTAACTTTGAATGAACTTTTCAACACTCCAGCTACAACACTAGCTTTCCGCCTGCCGTCCCCTTTCCTCCTTTTGAAGTATGAAATAAACAAAGTTTCATAAAAAAACATTTACTTCACGGCAAAATTTGTTGCAAGAGTATATACCTTGCTAACTCACCGGATACAATTAGGTAATTGAAATATGTGCCGTAAATAATTGCTTAATGCCTATTAGTGAATTTTTGTTGATTAGTCGATGAAATAAACAAAGTTTCATAAAAAAACATTTACTTCACGGCACATATTGCAAGTTACGAATCGTAGCCTCGGCGAGCTCGGAAGGAGCATCCAATTGGAATGAGTTTTCAAGGCGATACCAGTTTCGAGATAATAATTCTCAAAGTGTGTGAAAAAAGCCATGGGCGTTCTAGTTACTTTTGTGCTTCAATGCATAAAACGGCGCATTGGTTAAAAAATTTGGTGGAACAGCCATGCATTTTTACCGCAAGTATCAAGGTATATATCTCTAAACTCGTGCCATCCTGAAAATTTGTTGCAAGAGTATATACCTTGCTAACTCACCGGATACAATTAGGTAATTGAAATATGTGCCGTAAATAATTGCTTAATGCCTATTAGTGAATTTTTGTTGATTAGTCGATATGCATGTAGGTTTCTCGTGCAAGTAATGTCTGCCGTTTCGAGTACTCCAGATTACTGACAGCAATTATGCTACCTGCACACTCGATTGTTAAATTCTATATTGTGTACAAAAATACACACCGTATATTAATCTATTGTATTAAAGTGACTATTTTTGTTCCGTGCTATCGCGTTGATCATGCAGTTCGTTGACTGACTGATAGTGATGATGATGATCGCGGCACGCCAGCCGAGACAGCAAAGAAGGCTGTAAAAGACAGTTGTAAATGAATGTATTTGAAAAATAATTGTTCATTCACGACGCCATCAGCAAGGATGTCCATACTTTTGAGGCCAAACTCTTAAATAAGCCTTACTTGAAAAAGATGGAGAGCAAAACACGGCGCCAACGGGAAGACGAAACCGGATGGAATAGTGGACCCGATAAACAAACTAACCAACTGTGCTCGTCAGCATGGCTTCAATGACATTGTTAAACAGAGAAGCTTGTTTTATGGGTTGTTATACTAGTAAAGCTGGTTTGTCTTCGTTTGTATACTTTAGGTTTCTCTGTACTAGTTGAACGTTCCTGACGCTGGACAAATGATGCTTGATTATTAGTTTTCATAGCAAAATTGTGCACGCGCCATCTGCATATTTTATTCGTGGCATCGAGAAATTTCGCACTGTGTGCTGCTGTGGCTAAAGTTTGGAACAAACAGTCACAGTATTCGGTAGCTCTCGTTTCGTCTTGTGTTTGGTCTTGTGTTTAACGCTTCACATTTCCAAACCAGCTTCACTAACTGGCCCAAGTAGACACTCTTGGAATGTTTCACTCAGTCCGAGCGTAACCACTTTGGGGCTGTCACTCACTAGGCGTTCTCGTGGTTGCCGACGCAGGTCATGTATGGCACGTAGGCTGCCACCGGCTCGATCTGGCGCATGAACTCGTCCCCGACCCGGGCGTTGTCCTGGAAGAAACACAACTTGCGTTATCGCCCGAACGAAACAGGAACGCTCAATAATTACTTTAAGCTGACAACATAATGGCTGTGGTGAACCTCCATAGCATCACTATTTTCACACAAATGAACATTTAGCTATTGGATTACAACATCCGAAAACCCTGTCTGGAAAACGCTACAAGAGTACTAGATTGGCGCTTGACGGGAATCCAATTTCACTAAAAGCTAAAACAGAAGGACGCAATAAACACTGTCCATTTCATTTCGGAATGCTTTCCCGGTAGATGTAAAATTGCTAAAACTTCACTTAAAAAAAAGTCAAAAACAGTTATGCTTTTTCTATAAAGTTCTAATGACCTTTTTGCTAGTTTACGCACGTCTTGCTTTATATTAATGTTGCATACAATGTGTGCTTTTTAAATCAGAATTAGAACTTTTATAATTTTGTACTATGCATTTTGAAATGCATATATGTATTTACCAGCTGTCATCGAATAGGCAAATTATCTCAGCGAATTGCGTACAAATATTAGATAGAGTGGCTTTAAATATTGAATAAAATGCCCAATATTTGCTTGTTTCTGAACAAAGTGAAATGCAATGCTTGCGTCGAGCCCCTTCTGTAAAAAAAGGCATAGCTTCACTCACATCGGGACGTCCGGCCAATTGAGGAAGTTATAAAGGATAAACAACTTATTTCATTTGTCTGATGCATCATGACAACGGTAGTAATGAAACAAGAGAGCAGCATGTCTTCATATGCATTTAGAATATTGCGCTCACTGAAGGTGCCAAGTACAGAGGGCTGCTGACGTTTATTTGATGTTCCTTTTGGGCATCTTTTACTACATATACCGTGGAACCAAACCCCCGTTTATTTAAAAAAATAGAGCAATACTATAGCGCTACACGTCCGTTTGAAGAGAGGCAACCGGGGTGAGATTGGCCAAAGAGGAAATTGGTTTGCATCAATCGAGACGACTAATTCATAGGCTACCTAAAGCGGAGGCATTTTTATGGGATGACTGAAAGCTACTGCATAGAAGATGGCTACTCAATGCGTTCACTGACGAACTAGTGCCTCTCTGCAACGCTTGCGGGATTTCTCGAATATCCAGCAGAATCATTAGGAATATCCTCGTCTGCGTCAGGCTCCCGAGATTATGGCAGGTGTTACGACCAGTTATATTAAAAAAAGAAAACAATATTCGACAATTTGGTGTAGGGAAGCCTCGAAGCTAAGTCTAGTATAATTCCGTTGCGTCAAAATGTCGCTATGACACCAGTCACCTTGAAAGGCCTCGCGCAAATCTCGCTTGTAAGGCCCAACATTGAGCATGCCTGCTACTTTTTGAATCTCATCAATCTAATTTCTTGAGCTCTAATGTAAATCTAAATCTCGAAGCAATTTTTGTGCCAGGCACTTCATTGCCCCCGACCATTATTTCGCAACCAAACACCGCTTAAGAGCCAATTGAATGTGCAGTCGGTGTTCAGGTTGCCTTCAAGTGCTCGTTGGGTCCCTTTTCCATCGCATCATCCCGCCTCCCTTCCCCCCACACGACCTCGTTGAGAGTTTAACAGGATTATTGCCGCCAACCATGAAACTTTACCGTCGAACTTCACGCCTGCACCACTGTGGTGGCTGCATCCAATCCAAGCCCTTCTTGTCATTTCCGGTATCAAAAAGAAAACGGGGATGCCATCATTCGCCCTCAAACAAACCGTGCTTTCACTCATGCATGAGAAGCACAGAGAACGCACCCATGTTTACACGGACGGTTCTTTCTCCTCCAAAAGTTCAGTTGGAGCAGTGGTAATTCCCGAGAAATCTGTCACCATCCAATTCAATACGTCTCACATTACATCATCGACGGCTGCACAACTCGCGGCTATCCGAGCTGCTCTGGAATTAATTGGTCCCAAATCATTACAGTCATGGTCCCTCTTTTGCGATTCGAAGGCAGCACTCCAGTGTCTGATGTCCCCTCTCGACCACGGACCTAACGTACAATTAGTTCCTGACATCCGACTACTTCATCAGCACGCAACCGACAAGGGGCACAACATCATCTACCAGTGGATACCGGGTCACTGCGGAATTTCGGGAAATCACAGTGCGGATGACGCTGCCCGATCGGCCCACGATGGTGCCCCTAGTGTATCGATACCACTGTCGAGAACAGACGCATCCGCAAAGCTTCGCTCCCTCGCACGCGAGCTTACGTAGACTCTGTGGAACACCAGTGAATTCAGCAACGCACGCCTCCACAGATTGGATCCACGTCTGCAACTCCGTCTTCCACCAGGGTTACCACGTGCGGAAGCAACACTTCTGTGCCGCCTGTGGCTCGGCGGGGCATTCACGAACACCTATTTTTTTCCGCATTGGAATGGCCGAAAGCCCTGCTTGCGACAACTGTGGCTGCGAGGAGACGATCAAGCACCTCCTCTGTGACGTTCCCCGCTAGAATGCGGTAAGAAAAGTGCTCGCGACTGCGCTTGAAAAACTGGACAATCGTCCCTTCACAGAGGAAAAAACTTTTAGGACACTGGTCCAGACGGGTGTCGGCACTCAAGTGCTTAAGGGCTCTGCTGAAGTTCTTAAGGGCTTGTGAATTGTGCGACCTTTTTGAACGTTGCATTGCGTATGGTCGCTTTATTGTGAGAATTTTTCTTTCTTCATTTTTTTTCTTCTATCACCTTTTATTGTCTTTACCCCTTTCCCCAGCACAGGGTATCCAGCCGGCATTTACACTGGCTAACCTCCTTGTCTTTCGTTCCCTTTCTCTCTCTTGCGTCCCTTGAGTAATCGTCGAAGGCGCTGAAGGAGCGGGCGTAAGCCCTCGCGCAGCGAAGTCGAGGGGATGGGCAGGGCGACTATCTCGCGTTAGCTTTCGCGCTACCGAGTTGCGGCGAAGAGCGGGAGAGATGGGACAGTCGCTCGCTCGCTCGTTTGTTAGGGCTATTCGCTTACATTGACAATCATCATGGATGGTTTTTGCACAATATTTTTGTTTGCGAACGCGTGCTCCTCATTTTCTTAGGAAAAAAATAACCTTATTAAAGAACATAATCCCCGTTGTAAACAACTCGTTCACAGCGCTTCATTCACGCGAAACGTAAGCTTATTTTGTATATGGTTATAAGTAAATGTTTCTACTTATGGGCTTTTATTATGCATTTGGCTCCTTCGATATCATCACACTTAATGTGCTTTTGCAGATCTGCTACTGTATTCTGGAAGATATTTAAATGCGAAGCATTTCTTGGCGAATATTTGCCACTTTGACAGTATCTATCTATCTATCTATCTATCTATCTATCTATCTATCTATCTATCTATCTATCTATCTATCTATCTATCTATCTATCTATCTATCTATGTAGCCGCCTACGTCTTTGTGCTCTCATGGTTGTATCGTTAACTTAGTATTTACCAAAATTGGCATACTGTGATAAGAGTGTATCACGAACATAAATGGTAAGTCATGACATGAATGTCATGACGTGTGTCATGTAGGTCATGAAACAGCTCCCTACGTCTCGGTGCTCTCATGGTTGTTTCGTTAACTTGGTAGGTACCAAAATCAGCATAGTAGTACAACAGTGTATGACGAACAGAAATGATAGGTCATGACATGCGTGTCATGTAGGTTATAAAAGATCCTCCTAAAATCACAATGGCCCAGCGAAAAAACATTAACATTCAAAAACCACTGAAATGGGTTCTGACGTGGGTACTAAATGAAGGAAACACTAAAGGATGATGGTAGAAGTCATGGTCATGAGCATGACTAATCAAAAATGACAATGCCTCAGCGAAAAAAAGATTAACACTAAAAAACCACTGAAATGGGTTCTGACGTGGGTAGTAAGTGAAGGAAACACTAAAGGATGATAGTAGGAAACACAACGGCGACAGCGACGACGCCGCCGTCGTCATCGCCGTCACCGTGAGGTTCCGTATAAAGTCCAAGGGCGATAAAGCCGTCACCACGCGCGGTCTGCTGTATGTGCGCGTGAAAGCACGCGAGGGACGCGCGCTTTAACGGGGAGCGAACGCACGGCGGATAGCAAACGCGACGTCTTCCGTGGCGCGAAAGGCCGTGGGGGGATGGGAGGGAGGGAGGGGAGGCGACGTTTAGCTGTGGCACCAAATGCCTATCTTGCGACCGGGCGCAAGGCGAACTGGAATCTCGCAGGCGAGAGGAGGAAAGCGGGAAGGCAGCACGGGAGGGAGGGCGTGCGGCTTCTACTCTGTGAGCAACGTGTACTTTGTGCGGCGGCGGGCGGTAGCGCGCATCGTATCTTGAAAGCGATCTGCAACACGGCTCCTGCCTTTGTATGCGCTGTGCTTTCGACGCTCAGTTTCCGTTGAAGCGATAGACCACACGAACCTTCGCTCGTTGCTACTGGCGCGCACGCGCACACCAGCGTTTTGGTAGCGGCTGTGTGCGGTCAGCGAGTGTGATCTATTCATGTTTGTTTGTGCGCGCTGACAACCTGCTTGTTAATTCAGTTAGTAAGCGAATGTGTACAAGTTTATACAGCCGATAAAACTACTGTAACGTGGCAAAGAGGAGATATAAGAGGAGGAGAACGAAGAACTGAGCAGCAGCCACGGCTACATTTCGGTGGCGACATCGTGGCGACCTCTCATCCATCCTGGTCTTCACCTGTGAATAAACATGGATCATCCGTAACAGTTTTTGGTGGAAGGTGCTGGGTACCCCCGACCACCACGCAATATGGACAACGCGGTTCTCCAACCTCCTGATCTGCGTCGAAGCCGCCGAATCGCCGGATTGCCCGCATTACTTCCGGTGTTTCAGATGTCCTACACCGAAGCCAACACTCGCACGGAACCAGCGGCATCTTCGACCGAAACGATGGCTAGCCCGTGGCAGCGCCAACATCTGGTAGAGCCTCGCACATTCGGAGGGAAGCCCGGCGAGGACGTCGAAGAATGGCTTAACCACTACGAACGGGTGAGCAAGCACTATCGTTGAGACAGCGTAACGCGACTCTCCAACGTAGTCTTCTTTCTGATGGACGCGGCGCTCGTGTGGTTCGATAATCACGAGGATAATCATATTGCGTCCCCTTGGTGTTTGTGCTGTGAGTGTGTTTTTGGCGGACAAGTGTTATTCAACCGAGTTTGGGATTTTCGGACGCTGCACGCACGACGTTATATTAGGGATAGACTTTCTGCAAACCTGCGGCGCTTCAGTCAATTGTGGTGCCGGCGAGCTTTCGATACATAACGGAAAACCTGGGGTCGAAGCTTGTCAGGATCCGTCATTATCAGACCTCGTGAATCAACAACCCGCTGGACAAAAAACGTTTGCCGTTGCCGAGGGAGTGACGCTGCCTCTGTGGTCTTTAGCATCGGAATCCGTCATCGCATCTTGTACAGACGTTTCATTTGACGCCGTGGTACAACCCTTTGGCGAGTCTTGTGGGAATAAAAACCTATGGTACCCAATAGTATTGTATCTGTGAACAATGGTAGCACGTTTTTGTGGACGTCAAATTGTTCTGCCGTCCCTGTGCGTGTTCCTGAACATATGGAGATTGCTGTCTTCGACGACGTCACGTGCTGTTCATCGATGGTCGTCAGGGACGATGATTCCACTGAAGGACGAGCCACTTGCCCTTAGGAGCAGAAACTTCTACGCATGTCATGAAGTTTTGTCTTCACGTGAACGGGACACCTTAGTACAACTGATAGCCCAGTATGCTTTCGTGTTCGACTTCTCTCAGGATGACCACCGTACAACTATGCCATCCTCGCGTGCTCGTACGTCATCGCATTGACACAGTATCGGCACATCCTTTTCGCCAAAAGCCCTACAGAGTGTCTTCATCAGAGCGCAAGATTATTGCGGACCAGGTACAAGAGATATTGAGGAAGAATGTCATTCAAGAATCATCAAGCCCGTGGGCCGCACCTGTCATCCTGGTAAAGAAAAAAGATGGCTCGTGGAGATTTGGTGTTGATTATAGGCGACTAAATGCAATTACCAAGAAGGATGTGTACCCACTCCCGTGAATTGACGACGTAATAGACTGCCTACATTCTGCCTCCTACTTTTCGTCCCTCGATCTGCGTTCAGGCTATTGGCAGATACCTGTGGATCCCGTCGACAAAGGGAAGACCGCCTTTGTTACGCCGGACATTTTATTCGAATTTAACGTTATGCCGTTTTGGGTCTGCAATGCGCCCGCAACGTTCGAGAGATTCATGGACACAATTCTCCGCGGTCTAAAGTAGGAAATATGTCTTTGCTACCTGGATGATGATGTTATTTTCGGCCGTACTTTTGAGGAGCATAACGAACGCCTTAGCCTGGTTCTGAAATGCATGGAGAAAGCAGATTTGATTCTCAACTCTGGAAAGTGTAGGTTTGGGGAGCGACAGACATTGGTTCGCGGTCATCTAGTCGACAAAGATGGAGTCAGACCTGACCCCCGCAAGATTGAAGCGGTCAGTGCCTTCCAGCCTCCTCAGTCAGCGCGAGAACTGCGCAGTTTCCTGGGACTCTGTTCTTATTTCCGTCGTTTTGTCCCAAAATTCGCCGACGTTGTGCACCCGTTGACGCGTCTTTTGCAAAAGGATGTATTGTTCGACTGGACACCAAAATGTGAGTAATCGTTCAGTCAACTTAAATTCTTACTTACGTCAGACCCCATCCTGCGTCATTTTGATCCGTGTTCCCCTACCGAAGTTCATACTGACGCCAGCGGAATAGGCATTGGAGCGGTACTCGTTCAACGGCGAAACGACGCCGAACACGTTGTTGCCCATGCCAGTCATTGCTTAAGCAATGCTGAGCGAAACTACACAGTCACTGAGCAGGAATGCCTTGCAGCTGTTTTTGCTGTTCAGAAATTTCGCTGTTACATCTATGGTCGCCCATTCAGCATAGTCACTGATCACCATTCATTATGCTGGCTGGTCAGCCTTCAGGATCCGTCTGGTCGTCTAGCACGGTGGGCCTTGCGACTACAAGAGTACGACTTTATAGTGAAATACAGAAGCGGCCGCCGGCATGCTGACACCGACTGTCTTTCCCGCTTACCACTGCCAACTGCAAATTCTGAAGAAGACCCCTTCGATGACTGTCTGGCCGCTATTGCACCTTAATTTCCGGACGCAACCTGTCTTCCAGGAGAATCAACGCAACGACGTCAATGTGGAACCTCTTTTCGTGATGGCCCTGAATCCGAAAGCCAGTGGTGGTTTTTCCGTACGTGACGGCTTGTTATATAATACCAACCACTCTGCAAGTGGCGCCCGCTTTCTTCTTGTAGTCCCGGATAGTCTCCGTAGTGCTGTGCTACATGCCATGCATGATGATCCAACATGAGGTCATCTTGGATTCGCCCGTACGCTATAGCGTGTGCAAGAGCGATTTTGCTGGCCGCACAAGCATTAAACAACAAAGAAATATGTGGCTAGTTGTGACCAATGCCAACGGCGGAAACGACCTTCAACCGCCCCACCAGGTCTTCTGCAGCCGTTCATTCCCCCTCACGCACCTTTTGAGCAAGTTGGCGTGGACCTCCTGGGCCCATTCCCACGGTCATCGAATAACAATCGATGGATCATCGTTTGTGTAGACCACCTTACACGCTACACAGAGACCGCAGCAGTGCCGTCATCTACCGCTGTTTGCGTCGCTGCTTTCTTGTGGCATTATGTCGTCCTACGCCATGGCCCCCCTCGCGTGATCATAAGTGACCGCGGTCGTCAATTCGTGGCCGACGCTGTTGAAGAGCTGCTTCGGCTATGTGGAACACAATTTTGTCACTCAACGCCGTACCGTCCGCTAACCAACGGTCTTGTTGAACGCACGTACGAATCGAACTTTGATGAACATACTATCCATGTATGTGTCCTCTAACCACAATAACTGGGATGATGTGTTGCCATTCATAACATACGCATACAACACTGCGAAGCATGAGACAACGAATTACAGCCCTTTCTATCTGCTTTATGCTCGACCGCCGCGGAACTTCCTCGACTCGATTCTGCCGTTTTCTCTGGACGCTGAGGATTCCGTCACCAAGACACTTTGCCTCGCCGAGGAACCCCGCCGAATAGCCCGCGTCCGCACATTGGCATCGCAAAACCGATCGAAGGATCGGTACGATAGATCCCATCAAGTCATTTATTTTCAAAAAGGTGACCTAGTGCTGCTATGGACCCCCCAACGCAAGCGTGGCTTGTGCAGCAAGCTCTTGTCACATTATGTGGGCGCGTTCGTTGTTTGAGATTAGCTTACTTACGTGGTTGCACGGGTTTTGTCTACAGATAGGCGTTTCAAGAAAACACAGCTTGCTCACGTTGCACGCCTTAAGCGCTACTAACCCGCCGCAGAACAGTGACTCTCCCAGTGGGCTTCGTCTGCGAAAGGGGGATTGTAACGTGGAAAAAAGGAGGAGATAGAAGAGGAGGAGAACGAAAAACTCAGCAGCAGCCATGGCTATATTTCAGTGGCGACATCGTGGCTACCTCTCATCCATCCTGGTCTTCACCTGTGAATAAACATCGACCATCCGTAACACTACTATCCTTACTCCGTATAGCTCTCTACTAATTTGCTATCGCAATTGATGCTTCGCCTTTCGGGTGAAACTGCGACAGTCTTTTGATCGCGCTGCATCGAGTGTAGACGGCCATTTATATGGCTCAAATAATTAACACGAAAAATGTATTTTAAGCGGAGCAGGTGTGTAAGGTGACGGAATAACCACATGCAAAAAGCGCAATCACAACGTACTATGCAGATTGCGCTCGTATATATTTTTGGGAGGGTACCCTGCTCTGGCTGCGCCGATGGCTTAAACGACGTACGAGGCTATTTAGAGATGTAGTACCTGTTGGCAATCTTGAAGCATACAAAATTACGCTGCAGAACTGTGCACGCTGTTTTCAGGACAGCTTGGAAGCAGCACGAGCCGATTGAAATGATCAACAGCTTACTTTAAAGATTTGTGCATTATTTGCAATGGCGTTAAGCGGACTGAGCCTGGCGAACCGAACAGGTAAAGTTTATCGGTCGCATACAAAATTCGAGTCACGTGAAAGAAAACCCAGAATACTGCGCATAACTGATTACTAAAATTATGAAAAAAAAAAGCAGCGGCGATGATTGTCAATGTAGCTGAATAGCCCGAACTAACGAGCGTATGAACAAACGAGCGAGCAACAGTCCCCTCTCTCTCTTTGCCACCCCGCAACTCAGTTGCACGAGAACTCATGCCCTTTCCCTCGGTCCCTTCGTATTGCAAGCCCTACCACCGACCATCAACCATCGCCGACCATCAACCACCGCCAACCACGAGAACGGGCGTCAATCACAACGTGGTTCTTGGTAGTCCTTTGCGCACGGAATGCGATGAAAGGACTGTCGAGATTCGATTCGGGTGCTATACCCTAAGGCGCCGAAACCAGCCATGATTCTGAGGTAATTTCTGGCGATTGCGTTAGCACACGTTGAATCAAGACCTCCTTCTCTCACCCCCCACAATGTGCTGCTAAAAGTCCGGCGATGAGCGGTCGTTACAACAAGCGACCCAATAACCGTGGCAGTGACGTGCGGAAAACAAATGCAATACGGATACGAAGAACTTTATTCAAAGCATCCTGAGAAGCGCCGCCCCTTAGGGCGACACCGCGGGCCGCTCCCAGGAGGGCGCGGTTAGGCCCAACCTAACCGTCGCATCGCAGGCTCTCTGGACAGCCCAAAGCTGACGATGGTATACCGAGCTCTTGATGGCCGAGTTCCACTTCTGTTCAGTGATGTCCTTATCCTCTCGTAACGAGGGAGACCGCCAGAGCTTGTGTTCTAAATTGCATGTCCCCCCGCAACTAGGACATTGTGAGCTAAAAACGCTCGGGAATAAACAATGCCAGACTAGGATAGCAGCTAGTCTGAAAGCATACTAAGAGCTATAGCCTGAGGTCTTGTGAGCTTTTTATGTGGTGGAGGAAAGATTCTTCTCTCCAGATAGAAATGTTTAGTGAATTCATTAAAGATGAATAGAGTGTACCGGAACTCTTCGATATTGGACTGTGACAAGGATGCTCCTCCCGCGCGGAGAGTAAGTACGCGCGCTTGGGAGTGGGCCATGTCCATGAGGTTGGTGAGTGAGTTCAGATTAAGGCCCAAGTGTGCCGGAAAACAAGTGATCGTATGTGGAGTGATTGCCCGGTTCCTGAGTATACTGTGGGCCTCTTTCGCGATGGAACCTGAGGCGAACGCCCTGACTGCCCATCTAGAATCTGTGTAGATTTGCGTTCGGTTGTCACCCAAAATAGCCAAAGCAACAGCAACCTGCTCCGCCTTAGAAGAAATGGTCCCAGCCACCGAGGCTGCCGAAACAGCATGGCCTCTGTGATCTATTGCCTCTATGGCAATACTCTGAAATTATTTCTGGTGACTCTACGCTGTGCCACGGAGGAAGAGCTTCGCGTAGAAGATTGTTTGGGAAAAGGGGGAAAGTGTCGCTCACTTGCTTAGTGACCTCAACGGGGAATTTAGAATTCACAAAAGCTGTAAAAAAAGGAAACAAGAAAGCCACATCTGCTTACTGCCGGACTGCAGAAACTCCAGACGAAAAATAAGACGATGCCGAAAGTCCTCTATAGTTCCACATTGCCTTTATCGCTGCGTGAGTATGAAAGAGTGCACCGTTTATCTAGATGACAGCAATTTGTAATAATTCTAGCGTTGACGATGATTCGCAGTTCTTTCTTGCGAAAGTAGTCGTTTCTACAAACAATTATAGATGAAAGAAAACGCCTTACCGAATCCATGTTGTAAGCGAAGTCACCTGGAGAAGACGGAAGGTAGGAAGGGATATTAGACCAGAGAAAGACCTAAGGAGTAGGTGATACGTTTGTAAATATCTACAGGTTACTCGCACGTTGAATTGAAGGAACTAATTAAAGGAACTAATTTGAAAACACGAACACAAGAAGCTATACAGAGCAGCTGTTAAGCAAATCAATTTGTAGCCATTCCGGCTCATTGTTTGGCGTGTGCGCTTATTGCGTATGTCCGTGTTTGCAAGTGCGTGGTTTTACCATGTTTATTTGTCGATGCTCCAGCTGCATCAAGGTTCTTATCCAATCAGGCTGTCTCTCACGAGAACTGTCTTAATAAAAGTAGGCGTGATTTGCAGTTTCTTGCAAGCCTATTCTCCGCATAAACTTGCGGGTATCGAATATTTCATGCCTTCTATTTCTATAATGTTTTAACCTAGAGAAACATAACTGATTAACTATATGCATAATATGTTTCGCACCATCAAGACTGCCGCACCTCGTTGCTCCTTCATAACAACACTTTTCCTTATTCAATCTTAATCTTGACAGTTCTTGGCGAAGCGTGAAGTCCAGAAATTGACAAATTCACCTGATTCCTAAAATTTCGCCCCTGTTAACTTTCTCGTTTTCAAAATTTAAACTGACACTCAATGAAAAGCACTTCACTATGGTTCAGCATATGCAGAAATCCTTGGTCGCACAATGGAAAGGCATTCCAGGAAATTACTTCGAAACAACTTATGGATACCTTGTGAAATTTTGTTACGCATTACCCGTTGGCGTAAAGGTTACCCTCATTTTCGTTATTGCGTGCTAGTATGGGGAACGACTGTAGAAACCAACATAATGAAATTTGTGCTCTAAAAAAGAGCTCTACGTGCTAATAAAAGTTTGTTTGTCGTGGTAGCATATAAATATAATTTTTAAAACACAGCCTACTGCACATTCTAAAAATATCTTTAAAAATATCAATTTACATACCTAATACTGACAATTGCGAAATGAAATTTTGAGCAAAACTACTTCAATCAGGCATATCCTACGATTTTCGACATAAACACTATAAGGTTGATAAGACAAGAAGAAATCAATGTCGTCAAACACATTTCGATATTATTCCACGTTTAATAAACTCCCAACCAGAAAAAGATTTTCTAGTTAGGGGAAATTGGAATGTTAACCTTCCTACAAAACGTTTAAACAGTTAGCTATTAGGAGAGACATAGTACCGGTGTTCTTTTATGTCTCCTTTTCTCCTTCAGCGACTTTGCATGATTTCTTTATCTAGAACGAAAGCTTTACTCTTAGCCTTGAATCAGTTTGTTTACATATTTGTTTATGCATAATTCATAATAAACGGCACTGGTGAAATGTATTGTAGCTTAGTACGTGCTATTTTTATTTGTTTTCTTCATGTTACAATGTGGAATAATGAAAACATGTTTGATTTTTCATCTAGTGCCTTGGTACACATCATTATGCAAATCACTTCGCAAATCACACGCTGCAACCGCATGTGCCTGAATTACCGAGAAAGCCTTGACCTTCTTCAGGTGTTGCAAAGCGCCTTAACTCAGCCTTCCCCGGTTTCCAGTGTGTACTGTTTACAAAAATGAAAACTATCGTTGTTAATAAAATTAATTAAATTCTCGTATTGCACGCCCCATAACGACGATCTGATTATGAGGTACGCCGTTGTGGAGGCCATTTTTGTTTTATTTTGATCACCTCGAATTCTTTAACGTGCACCCAATCCTTGGTACACGGGCGTTCGTGCATGTCGCCTCCGCCGAAATGTGGACGCGTTTACCGAGATTTGATCCCGGGACCTCGTGCATAGCAGCACAATGCCATAGCCGCTAAACCGCCGCTACGGGTGTTATAAAAATTGTTTTTATTGCGATAGCAATTATATGGACACTCCAGGCACATTTCAGCCGTCGCCGTGAGGTTCCGTATAATGTCTGAGGGCGATAAAATCGTAGCCGAGCGCCGTATCCTATATGCGCGAGTAGAAGCGTCCGAGGGTGAGCCGCCGATCACGGCTCAATCTCGCGCACGCAAGGGAAGGAAGAGAAAAGGAAGAGTGGCAACACGAAGGTAAATTCACTCGCTTACTCACTCCAGTGTTTTCACAGCGAGCTTCCGCGCTCATCGAGTGAGATGCGTTCATGTTTGCTTGTGCGCGCGTGACGCCATGCTTGTTCATTTTGTTAGTATGCCTATGTTTACAAGTTTATACGGCCGATAAAACTGCTATCCTTAATTCGTATAGCTGTCCACTAATTTCTTATCGCAATCAATGCTTCGCCTTTCAGGCGAAACTGCACCTTTTTTTAGCTGCACCAAATTATGAAAAATTGCCTGGGGCAGATAGCACAATTCTAACCCTTGATCTAAATTACACGATGAGGTGGCGATTTCTTTTACGAGAAATCAAAATGCTTAACTGAATATTTAACGTATTCGCGCTAATTAAGGCTTTATATAATCATTTTACGGCACATATTTAATTCTACGAATTATAGTTAGTGAGTTCGCAAGGCGTATCCACTTGGAAGGACTTCTGAGGACTCTACCAGTTCCTTGATAATAATTTGCAAAGAGTCTGACAAAAGGCAGTGGGGTTCAGTTACTTTTGTGCTTCAATGCATAAAATAGCACTTTCTTAAAAGAGGAAAGTGCAACGCCAATGCATTTCGTCGGACACTTTGCATGAAAATTAATATCTCCAAACTGGTGCAATCCTGAGAATTCGTGCCGAGTGGATACGCCGCGCGGACTAACTCACAGGCTATATATAATTCGTCGGTTGAAATATGTACGTTAAAGTAATCTATTAAAAAGTTATTTCGCTTTATTATGTTAATTATTCAATTAGGCGTTTTGATTTCTCGTAAAAGTAAAGGCCACCTCATCGACAAATTTTAAGCAAGGGTTAGAATTGTGCTATCTGCCACAGGCAAATAAAAAAAAATTATGCAGCTAAAAACACCCTATACGCCTGTGTGTGCGTGTGTGTGTGTGCAAAGAACCGAGGCTGACGACTTGAATGCCAACATCTTCTTCCTTGAATCGGCCCCGGGACTTAATGATGATGATAGGCGTACCTGAACAGGACGTCTTCGTCTTTACGATTCTTAACATATTCCTCCCACGCACAGCTGAAGGCGCTGCGTTCACACTTGCGCTGCGCCTGCACTTGCAAACTTCGTGATCTGGCTGCCGCCGAGTCGAATGCTCGGCCCTTCACTAAGTCAGCTGCATTCTGGTGATTCAGCGAACGTTTGTTGCGTAGCGTCTCCCTGTGACAGTCGGTGTTCATCCCTTTTGTTCGCTTGAGGCTGATTCACACTACGCCGACACGGGAATGACTTTGGTCTGCCGACTGATAACGCCAGCAGTTTGCAGGGCGGAAAACGCTGTGGCCAATGGTTTTAAGGAAGGAAAACGCTGTTGCCAACAGTCGCCAGACCAAAATCGGTGCCGTGTCGGCCTAGTGTGAGTGAGCCTTTCCAGCTCCTCGGGACGTTCGAAAGGCAGGGACCCAGCGAGCCGGCAACGGCGAGCGGAGACCCCCGCCGAGTAACGGCAACCTCGTAGACGACGTAGGCCCTCGTCGAGGCGCGCGAGCGCCCAACTGCAGCAACAAATAAAGTTTGCTCCAATCCAATCCAATCTGTTACTGGACGCCTCCCCCGTTGTTCTGCTGTTCTAGGTCGACCGTGTAGAAATAGGTGAGCGAGACTGTCGCCTCGTTCACCAGCTACAGGCATGTCGCTCCATGATTCACCTAACTTTAAGCTCTGCTGGCCCACCGCTCGGGGTCCATGAATCGGGGACACACATGCAATCGTCGACTTCAGTACGCTCTTAACTGCCCCCCCCCCCCCCCCCCCCCCGGGAGCATTGGAGTGAGTCCTGCACAGTCGAAACTGCCCATATTGAAGGTGGTCGGCTGTTGCCAAGAACGCATTCTCTTCAAGCGGTGTTTCCACTGCTTGTGGTGCCTTTCTACCCTGATCTCTCTGATGAAACTATTGTGATCCCTTTGCGCGCTGCTGTCTGCCGATCCCTCATCCATTCTCGGCCTGATGTAAGAGCACTGAAATTTCTTGCATGGTCTTGCTTTCCTTTGGCTGTTGGTTTCTCTTCGCATTATAAGCGTTCCCTCGTGTCCATTCAGTTCACGTGTTGTTTTCCCATATGCATGCATGTTCTTTAGTCGCATGGGCCCGGGTCTTCTCCTCTTCTTGGTGAACATTTTGTCCACGCCTTGAGCGCGGCTTCCGCGTCTAGCTGACCCGAAACAGGTGAACTCGAATCTTCTTTGGGGCATTGCCCCTCTCGTGCTCCCAGGTATCATAAGCTTGAAGTCTCTTTTATGCTTCTTCGCTACCGGTTGCAGAAACTCAACTCGTTTGAACCTTGTCTGCGTCTTCTTCTAGAGGCATCTCATTTTATGTCTTCGTTTTCGATTCTATTATTTTCTTCGCACCGTAAACACATTGAAAACCCTCAACGCAGTCGGAGGTCAACAAACATTGAAAAGCGGCGGTTGTTCGGGCACTCCTTTAGATTACTCTAATCTGACCACAGCGTGTCCGTATCAGTTACAACAACATCCTTTCTGATTCTGCATGCTGAAGCCGCCTCATCTGACAAGCCCTTCATGATTTCCGTAGGAGTGCTGCTTCCTCATACTTCAGTCACGGTCGCGGGTGTTTGGGCACTATTCATGTACACTGAGGGATTCCCAGAAACAGCTGCTGGATTGCCACCGCATCACTTTTATCGACATTTCCAACCATGCTTTTGCATTCCAAAGCTCCAACTCGAAGGTACTGGATTCTTCTACATCGCTCTCTAGTAAGGCGAGATCTGCGCACACCAAATTTGTTTGTCTATGTTGGTAAGAGCCTCCTCTTTTGACCGTAAAGCTGAGTGAATGTGTTTGAGTCCAGATATGTTTTAGCATCTCTTGCAAGAAAGGGGTCAGGTAAGGAGACACAATCTCTTCAATGCTATTCACTGCATGCTTAGAAGAACTATTCAAACTCTCAGACTGAGAAGGCTTAGGAGTGAGGACCAGCGGCGAATATCTCAGCAACCTTAGGTTTGGAAATGACATTGTCCTATTCAGCAACAATGGGGCGACTTACAACAAATGATTGAGGACCTTAACCAAGAGAGTGTAATAATGGGGTAGAAGATCAATATGCAGAAGACAAATATAATGTTCAAGAGCATGGCAAGGGAACAAGAATTCAGGATCACCGGTCATCCTCTAGATTCTGTAAATGAGTACGTTTATCTAGGTCAATTACTCTCAGGGGATCCTGATCATGAGAAGGAAATTTACAGAAGAATAAAATTGGGTTGGAGTGCATACGGCAGGAATTGCCAAATCCTGACTGGTAGCTTACCACTGTCGTTGAAAACAAAAGTTTACAATCATTGCATTCTACCGGTGCTAGCAGGAACTTGAGGTTAACAGAGAAGCTCGAGAACAAGTTAAGGACCGCACAAAGAGCGATGGAACGAAAAATGTTTGGCCGAACGTTAAGAAACAGGAATAGAGCGGTGTGGATCAGAGAGCAAACGGGGATAGCCGATATTCTAATCGACATTAAGAGGAAAAAATGGAACTGGACAGGCCATGTAATGCGTAGGATGGATAACTGAATGACCCTTAGAGTTAAAGAGTGAATAGCAAGAGAAAGGAAGTGCAGTCGAGGACGGCAGAAGACTACGTGGGGTGATGAAGTTAGGAAATTTGCAGGCGCAAGTTGGAATGAGCTAGCGTACGACAGGGGTAATTGGAGATCGCAGGGAGAGGCCTTCGTCTTGCAGGGGATATAAAATATAGGCTGACGATGATGACGTTTGCGCAGATGGTGATGAGAGCAACTGATCGGTGTCCATAATCTTCCCTTGAATCTTCAAGCGCAATGTTTTCCGTGAGCTTTGCAGCAACATCATACCTTAATTTCGGGATCCTTTAGCGGTCAGGTCGAAGGTGGAACCAGAATGAAGTGCTATGCATAATTCTGTGGAGTCATCAAGGTCCTCGTGGGGTGGATGGCATCGCCTATCTCTAGGCATAGCACTGGTACTTTCCGTGGTCACTCCTTCCGGACGGGCACATGTCGCAAAGCTCTTCGTTTTGGAGGTGCAATCCTTGAAGTCATCATTATTGCTGTTGTGCAACACGTCCGGATTCAATGTCCTGGTCACATCGAGGACTAGGCTTACAGCATGAATGTAACCACTGAAATTCGTCCTTGCGTTACGTTTTTTTTTGCTTGCCACGATTAGTTCGCTACCATATATATATAACCTGATGGCATATGCGCCGTATCGTAAAGTATCGACGGTACTTATTTTGCGTCTATTATGTTGTGAAACCATCCTTACTGGTTTTTCGTGCGACACTCATGTAAGTTAGGAGCATTAGGTTCGATTTATTGCGATAGCAATAATGTGACATTTCAAGAGCATTTTTGCCGTCGCCGTCGTAGTCGCCGTGGGGTTCCGTATAAAGTCCATCGGCGATAAAACCGTCACCGCGCACCGTACGCTGTGTGTGCAAGTGAAAGCGTGCGAGGGTGAGCCGGCAACCGCTGCCTAATCTCGCGCACTCGAGAGGGGAAGGCGGCCGGAAGCGCGCGCGGTCTTCGTTCGCGCGCGAGGCGTGGGGAGGAGGCGACGGAGTCGGTGGTTGTGGTGGGGGGGATAGTGCGTTCTGATCTTGCGGCTGCTTCTCACGGAGCTGCCGCGCGGGCGCCTATGTTGACATGAAAGCGATCTGCGATGTGGCCGAAGTGTGCGCCCGCGTACGCCTCATCTTCAAAGCGATCTTCGATGGGTACAAAGCGCATGCGCCGAGTGCCGGTAGCTTCGTATGTGCTGTGCTTTCGACGTTTAGTTCGCGTTGAAGCGAGAGCCAGCGCGAAGGTCAATTTGCTCGCTGCCGCTGGCGCGCTTTCTCACTCCAGCGTTTAGACGAGTTTCCGCGGTCATCGCGCGAGATGTGTTCATGTTTACCTGTGCGCGCGTGACACGGTGTTTGTTTATTTAGTTAGTAAGCGAAGATTTACAACTTTATAAGGCCGATAAAACTACTATCCTTACTTCGTATAGCTTGTCGTCTAATTTGCTATCGCAATCGATGCTTCGCCTTTCGGGCGGCACTGCGACTTTTTTTCAAAGCATCTGCATAAGACTACATTGCGGCAAGGAATATGACAGGCAGTAAATGAGCTCAACGACTCCGCCCTTATCGGTAAATGAAGCAAGGAGAGGTTAAACTCAGTTGGATCACAAGTGGTGCTTCAAGCGAGAGAGTGTTAAGGCGTCCCCTCACCAACGTGCAGGGCTGCATCGATGGTTCCTTTCTGGGCCTCCTCCTGCAGGAAAGGCAGCGACTGGGCGTTCACGTTGCCCATATCCCCGAACACGGCCAGCCGGGGACTCCAACCGGTGCTGGCGTTCTTCGCCCGGAACCAGAAGGTGGGACTCCAACCCATCAGAGAACCACAGTGGTACACTGCATGTAGCGTCACAGGCAATGCTTGATCAGCAGGCTCCACAACTAAACACAGCTCTCATTTCCAGGGTCGTTACGAGTAGGCCTAACGGAGTCCTAACTAGTAAGCCTACTAACCGGTAATTGAAGCATTTTTATACCAACAGATTCCGAAACAGATGTATTAGCTAGGCTTCTGTCACCCTCGCGGCAGTAGCATTTGACTACCCATTCACACGCGTTAAGCTTTAGTGAAAGGATGACGTGGTCTTACTTATTACCTTTGTTCCTGCTTTTGGTTTTTTCATATAACGATGTGCTGTCATTTTCATTATCACTTGCCTTGGTTAATGTAGCACCGCAAATTTGCGTCTTATGTATGTATGCCTCTGGTCATATATTATGTTGTTAACACAACGCACACCATGTAGCTATTTTCTTACGACGCGCCGCACAGGTAAGTTATGAATCCGCACCACTTGCCCACCTTTCATCTATCTTACGGTAGGCCCGTCGAAGAGTCCTTCGTTGTTTGCCTTTGAATTCGCCAAAGAAAGACAAGCCGCCGCAAGCCGGGTAGCAGTAATGCGCAAATCTAATGGCTTGGATATTTTGGACACTTTGTTTGCATCTAACACAATTGATAGATTAATTTTCCTGCAAAACACATACTTCATACTACACGCTGCTCTAGTTACCAAGAACGTAATAAAAAGTTTTGTACACTTACGCCACGGCAAACACAACTTTTTCGGCATGAAGTTTCTTGGGGCCGCAATAATATTTATATAGAGATGATTATGGCAATGTAGCGTCTGTGTGCGATGTTAGTGTATATATATATATATATATATATATATATATATATATATATATATATGTATGCAGGGTGTCCCAGCTATCACGCAGCACCATTAAAAAAAAACACCGCATATCCACGGGGTGAATGATGATGAGTGGGCGAAGCTGCGGAGGGAATCATCGGTAAACCGTGAATCTTCCGTGTAATTCGCCCAGTCTCGCCGCACTAAATCGAACGATTGACTTCCACCAATGACACGCGCCATATGTGACGTCATTCCTATTTTATAACAGCGCCCTTCATTATAATTTCACTATCTCCCGCTTAAGGGGACGCTAGCACAAACGCGTTAGAAACGTGCAGTACTCTCTAGTAAGGGGGAGAGGCCACAGCGTCTTACGCAGCCGTTTACACATGCGGGAACGTGCACCGCGTTTGCCGACGCCATCACATGACTGCTGAGAGAGTATAACCCCCGTATTCATAAACGCTCCTCGACTTGAACTTGACTTGCCACCGCCTTCAACGCGTTTTGAACACGCTGCCCAAGGCGGTGGCAAGTCAAGTTCAAGTCGAGGAGCGTTTATGAATACGGGGGTAAGGCGGAGAGGCCACAGCGTCTTACACCAGCTTCTTACAAGGGCCGTAACGCGCTAGCACAAACGCGTTAGAAACGCGCAGTCTTTCGTTAATGTTGGGTATTTATTGTCATCGTGGTGCGTGTGTCCATGTGCGCTTCGTGGCGTAGTCATTCTGCTTCTGGTCACTGACGCGTGCGGACGCAGGATGGCTGGCTCCTCACGAGCTGCGACAACGGCCGACGCTGGCCGCGGATCTTCGTTCTCTGACGTGCCCAAGGACTACAGGATCATTCTGCCACCCATGCCCACCGGAGAAGGACTGAAGACTATGGTTGTTCTACATTGCGACATAGCAGGACGCCCGTACAAAATAGAGGACTTTAGTCAGCCTATGAGGAACGCTGGCATTATTGAGCAGGTTGGTGGAATAGGGGCTTACCAGAGATCTCACGTCTGGTTAGTGAATTTCCGCACTGAAGAAGCGAAAAAGAAGTTGCTGGAAACCAAGCCCTTCCTTTTCAAAGGTAGGACCTGCGTTGCAATCGACCCACAGAGGCAGGAAGTGCGTCTGAAAGTGCATTGGTGCGCTTTCAACGTGAGCAACGACGCAGTGAGACGGGCTTTCGTAGAGTACGGGGAGGTGAAGGAGGTCACTGGCGACAAGTGGAAGACAGGCGGCTTCGACAACGCCGACTCAACAACGCGTGTTGTGCGGCTTATTCTCCGTGATGGGGTAAGCCTTGAACGCATACCACACCAAATGCGCATCGGAAACGGAACAGTACTCGTCATAGTGCCAGGCCGTGCGCCCATCTGTCTACGCTGTCGTGCTACAGGACACATCCACCGTGACTGTAAAGTGCCCAGATACAATAAGTGCCGTGCTTATGGGCACGAAGAGGCGGAATGTGCAAGGTCCTATGCTCGAGCTGCTTTTCGAGGAACGGCAGAAAGCAGCGAGTTGGTAATGGACGAAGATGAAGCGGAACAGGCTGCTGCGAACGCGGCCTCAGACGCTGAGACAGGAGCAGACGCAGCTAATGTGAGTGGCGCCCAAGAAGGTAGCCAGGGACAAAAGCGAGCGTCTCTGTCTGCTGCAACCGCGGAGGCTCCGGCAATATCAGCGAGTACGGCGACAGACGCGAAGGGCGGAGGCGTCGCGTCTAGCGAGAAACAGCGTGACCATATGTGCTGACGCGAGCTTGTGGTTCCGCTACTTCAATGGGAACATCGATGGCAGAAGCTGAAAAGGTGGGCGACGTGTCGGCAAGTGTGGAAGACGACCACGCAGCGTCGATGGATCTGGACAGCACGTCATCTAAGCGTAGCCATAACGGCGCAACCAGCGTTCTTCAGGAGCAGCGACTCCGTCAGCCGGAACGGGAGTGGCGCGTCGCTGGGAAAAAGCCGCGTGTCACCAGAGCGCAACGCTCGTCGTCGCTTCCCCGCGACGACACTGAGAAGTCGTAAATACTGTTTCATCAGCACCACGCGGGATGTTAGTCTGTATGTTAAGGTGAGCACCATACTGTTTGCCTGGCTGCAATAACAAAACTAAAATGGCTACCTTTGAAAAGCATATGCTTATAGCGACATTAAACGTCAGAGGGCTGGCCTCAAGAAGGAGGCAAGATCAGCTTTACAGGTTAATTACTGAAAAAGATTTGGACATTGTAGCAGTTCAAGAAACTAAAATCGAAAGTCAAGAACAGGCGGATAGTATGGTGCGCCTCTTTACTAGTCGGTACGATGTATGTGTCATGCAGTGGGAAAGTCGGCGGGGTGTGTGCTGATGATACGTAGATTATTGGGTGCAGTAGTAGAGAAAGTGGTCACATGTAATTTAGGCCACTTCATTGTTTGTGACATCACATTATTTGAACGCAATTGGCGAATAATAGGCATTTATGCATGTACAAACGCGGAACAGAGAAAAGAAATGTTTGAAGCTATCAGTAACTACTGTGTTTCAGATCGGTTTATAATTGTCATTGGTGACTTCAATTGCGTATGCATGGCTAACGACAAAACCAGCTCGACCCCTTATAGAAATGTCAGTGTTGTTTCTTTAAATAATATCATCAGTCAGCATTGTTTGGAAGACGTGGGTGAATGTTGTGGGTTTGGGAATGATATTCGCTTTACCCATTTTCCAGGTCAAAGCCACGTGCGGTTGGACCGCGCTTATTTATCTGCAGATTTAGTACCGTTGATCGGAGAATATCGGGTTCAGCTGGTATCATTTAGCGATCACTGCCTCGTAACATTCCGTGTCGGAAAAAGAAAAGATAAAACGTGTAAATTTGTTTGGGAAAATTGGAAACTTAATGATAAGCTTTTAAAAGACGACGTTTTTATAAGGTATGTCACAAACGCAATCGCGAAATTTGACAAAGGATATTATAAAAAAGTTGGGGAACACTGGGAGCTCTTTAAGCAAGAAGTAAAAATGAAGGCCATTGAAAGGTCAGGTGCCATAAAGCACAAACAAGAAAGTGTAGAAAAGGTGCTCCGAGCCAACCTAGGCACGTTCATTTCAGAAGAGTGCAGACAGCCCGGAACGTTTACAGAAGACATAAGTACCATAAAGCAGAAATTGGAACTCATAGATAGGGAGAAGTACGAAGGCGCAGTAGTCAGAGCTCGGTCCGAGCGCTTAATGGGTGGGGAGTTCCCTACCAAGCGCGCACTAGGATTGGAAAAAAGTCGCGCGCACCTAAACGAAATAGCAAAAGTAGAGTGGAAAAACGCTGTTATTACAGATAAGGAAGGCATCCAAAGAGCGTTTTATGAATTCTACAATGCATTATATTCGTGCATTGAAGTCGACGTAGACGCATTTAAAAATAAATTTCTTACTCTAATGCCGCGAGTAAGCGATGAGACGAAAGAAAATTGGGAAATGCCGATCTCACTGGAAGAGGTTAAGAAAGCTATTAATGATCTCAATCCTGGGAAATCCCCGGGCCCAGATGGGCTTACAGCATTATTGTATAAGGTTCTAAGGGAAAAAGTAGCTGTAGTCTTAGTGTCACTATTTAACGAGGCTTTCGATATGTCAGTACTTCCACCATCATTTCGTACGTCAAACTCTGTTCTTATACCTAAGGTTAAAGACAAGAATAAGCTCATGCAAGTTACTTCGTACAGACCGATATCACTTACAAACATAGACTACAAGATATTCATGAAAATTCTTGCCAAGAGGCTGCAAACTGTAATACAAGAATTAGTCGGTGAACACCAAACTTGTGGCATAAACGGTCGATCAATAGTTACAAATATACATAAAGCCCGTTCCGTTCTGGAGTGTTGTGATGCTAATTCTGACAGCATTGCAATGCTACAGCTAGATCTTGAAAAAGCCTTTGATAGAGTACCTCACGATATACTGTTGGCGATATTACAACACGTGAACGTTGGATCCGTTTTAAGAGAGGGTGTCGCCATGGCGTATAGAGGTTGCACGACGCGTTTGATAGTAAATAAGGTGGTTGGAGCGCGCATCAAAGTGGAACGCTCGGTACGTCAGGGATGCCCTCTCTCGCCATTGCTTTTTTCCATGTACATTGAATCCTTTTGTTTGAGCATAATCAATAGCTCCACTATACGAGGATTCCGTCTCCATGCAGCGGAAGTACGTCTGCTTGCATATGCTGACGACATAGCACTATTTTGTGCTGATCACGAAAGCATCATTAATGCCGTTAAAGTTGTTAAAGATTTCTGTGAGTTTAGTGGCAGCGCAATCAACTGGGGAAAGTGCTTGGGATTTTGGCATGGAAACTGGCCAACGACCCCAAACATGTTCTGCAACGTCAGGTGGGATACTACTCCAGCACCCTATTTAGGAGTGCCCTTGGAAAATTACAAGGACAGTGAGCCTTTGTGGCGGCAGAAAGTTGTCGAAGTGCGCGAAAAGGCTGATAACCTTAAGAGTTTTTACTGGTCAATTTTTGCGAGAGCAACGATGTGTAATTTGTTTTTAATAGGCAAGCTTTGGTACATAATGCAAGTAATTCATTGTTCACTCGTGAATGTGCAAAAATTGCATAGAGTTCTTGCCGTTTTCATTTGGGGATCTACGTGGGAGCGCACACGGTGAACCAACCTGTTTCGACGTGTGCGCTACGGAGGATTGAGTCTGTCGCACCTCTATATAAGGCAGTTAGTAAACCGATTCATGTTTTTTCGCGATGTACCAGACCCCTTTTTACGAACTGTTTGTCAAGTTAGATTAGGAAGAGTATTACCAAACTTTGTAGTCACGTCGGAAAGTATGCCGGGAGGCCTGGGTGGATACCTAAAAGAGGTATACCTGTCATGTATTTTCCTGCAGGCTCGTTTTTCATTGGACTAGCTTTGGACTGTGTCACGGAAAAAACTATACAAGGATCTTTGTGACATCGTCTTACCAGTTCCTCTGTATAGATCACAATGCTGTGCCGGACCATGGGCAAACGTTCTTAAACGAGTGAAAAGCATGAGTGTACCAGGAGGAGTTAAAACATTTTTCTTCAAATTGCATACAAATACATTAGATGTGAAAACTTATTTGGAAGAAAGGGGATTTTTGTACCTTGGGGGACTCACTGTTTCATTTGTCGGAAGCCAGAAACGATCGAGCATGTATTCCTAGACTGTGGGGAAGCATTTTTCTTCTGGGACATCTTACAACGTACTCTCAAGAAAGACGTACCTGTGGACTCATTCGGTATACGATTTTTGCCAGTTGAACATGAGGATGGTATTCCATTTGACCTCATTATGCTCCTGGGCCTGCACAGTATTTGACGATCTAGGATGGCAGTGCGGAACGCTGACATAGACGCGAAACCGATACGGCTATATTTCAAGGAAAGCATTAATAGAATTATTACTGTGTACCAGTTTCAAACCCCAGAGCCTGAATGGCTCCCAAGAGTTGCAGCATTGTTAAACATTCCCGAATATTAACGGGATAGCGCGAAGCCAGTTCCAGGAGTTTGTTCCCTCGAATGTATGTTTTTGTGCAATTGTGCTGTTCAATGTGGCAATAAAGAAAAAAAAAAGAAAAAAAGCTTCGTGGCGTAGTGGTTAGCGCCGCGCGTTCGGAAGTGAGGGGTCCCTGGTTCGATTCCGCCCTACGGACACAACTTTCGGAATTTTTTTTTCCATAAAAGTAGACGTGGCTACCTACTACTACGACTACTACTACTACTACTACTACTACTACATACTACAGAGGAGGGACAGACCCACACCCTAAGGAGCTTCGCCCCTAAAAGAAGAACGGTGTTACGCGAAGCAAACTAAGTGCGTATTGTTTCCAGTGCAGTGGAGTAGCCGCCAATAGTTTTTTCGTTGCTGAGATTTAAATAATTGTAATTAATTATCTAACTCGAGAAGTACTGCCCTAATTATCAAAGTGTCAATGAGAAAATTGTAGAGCAACATGAAAAACTCCGGATGCAGCTTTCTGTTGCTCAATATGTGCCACATAAAAGTGTTTTTCCGGGCGTGAAAGGAGCCTGCGAATACACGCAGAATTGCCGCGCGACTAGTCGCTCGAGGCACTTTGCGGTTATTCGCGGGCTTCTTTCACGCTCGGAAAAACACTTTTATGTAGCGCGTACGGAGCAACAGAAAGCTGTATCAATAGTTTTAAATGCGAAGCATTTCTTGCCGGCGGCTCTGTCCGTATATATACAGTAAACCCTCGGTAACACGAACTCTGATATCTCGACTTATGGGGTAAGTGGAATTTTTTTCCTGGCACGGTGTGAGCTCCACGGGTTTTTCACCCCTTATCTCGAAACGCCACTGCGCCGAACTCCGAATATCTCGAAACCTACACTGCGAAAATGCTGACAAAAAGACAGTACGGAAACGTTTTACAGCGAAGCTGCATTCCTCTACCAGCCAAGGAAACTTTCGTGTCGTTGGCGTAAGCAAAAAACGCCAAGCTAAAAGTTGAATACAAACAGCATATGTGCTTTGAAATCAGGCATACAGCTGAGCTTTCAAAACAAAAACCACAAAACAAGCATCAAAACCACACGATGCATGATAAGGCACACGTGAACAACGGGAACACCCTCCGACGCGTTCCGGTAAAGGTTAGGTTTGCAGCTGCTTCGAAAGGGGTTGACGTCATTCAAAACCCTCGTGTGAAGTGTAAACGGTATAATCTATGCTAATGACGTCTGCGAATAATGCGAAGCACGTTCCTTCTTCCGCGTGTGTTCCCCGGTAAAGATTACGGTTGCGTAAGCTACTCCGAGTGGAAAAGTACCCAACAGCATAGAAATCACGTAGTGACGTCACCACGGTCTAGCAACTAGTTCAGTTCTTTTTTTATTTTTTTTCGCCTTTATTTTCAACGGACCTAATACAGAGCCTGCTAGAGGGGCAGAGGCTAAAGGCTTAAAATGCCTGACAAAGGCCTCTGACCCTGTACAATTTGGTGAGCGGTTTTAGGCAAAGATGACAGACACGCTTCCATCACAAAAAATGCAGAAAAAAAGCACACAACATAACCATTTTACACTTTTATAAAAACAGTATCAATGTATATGCATGTCTATATTACTGACATACTGTATGCGGTACATATATACATTAAACATACATTACACGTGCTTGTTTTTTATTACGCAACTATATTCATACAACATATGATTATGTTTGTATACAGACATACATATTGCACGCGTTCGTATATTTACACACACCAAAAAAATCAAAAGTAAGTAGATAAAGAACCATAGCAAACATTATTGCTGAGAATATTTTAATTGAGAAGTTATTATTAAATGTTTTATGTTATTTTTGAAAATATTTACAGTGGTACTGAAATTCAATTTTTCTTCGATCTTATACATCAGCTACCTGATATTCCATTTTCTGTCGTCCGTATTCAGTTCGTATTTTGGGAGTGCGTCGTTTTTGGAATCTTAGACAATAGCTAGGAATTATTTCATCTTTTGTGTAGAGTTTGTTTTTGTGTATTAGTTGCAATAGCTTGAAATAATATAACTGTTCTGCCCGCAGTATGCCATGTTTTATAAATAAGGGAGCCGTTCTTAAATCTTGCACTTTCCCATAATAATTTTCAAAAGACCGTAAAATCTTTTTTGAAGTATAACAAGCTTGTTGTAATTTGTTTTTGTAGTGGTACCCCAGACAAGTAAACCATGTGTCAGTTTGGAATAGAAAAGAGAATAATAGAGAGTTCGCTTTAGCCAAAGTGGTATAAGGTGGGTTATCCTGTACAAACATCCAACGGTACGTGCTAAATCTGAAATTAGGTAATTTATATGTGTAGTCCAACTTAGTTTGTCTTGAAACCATACCCCGAGAAATGTTTGTTCTTCAACATGTTTAATTAGGCTTTCTTCAAATTTTAGCATTACGTTTCTGTACAATGGCTTGTTGGTAGGTCGAAATATCAAGTATGTAGTTTTGGAGGCATTTAATGTCAGCTTGTTCTGTTTAACCATCTGGATAGATGAAAAAGATATGCATTGGCATCGCGCTCAACTGTTACGAGGTTATGGGAGGAAAAAAATATATTTGTGTCATCTGCATACATGATGAAGTCAGAGGTACCAGGGATAGAAACAATATCATTTATACAGATGATAAATAATACTGGCCCAAGTATAGGGCCTTAAGGGACGCCTTGTTTTATTTTCATTTCCGTTGAAAATGCTCCGTTATTCTTTACAAGTTGAAAACGATCAGATAAGTAGCTTCTGAGAAGATCAAGAGCAATGCCTCGGACTCCATGCCTGGGTAATTTTTTTAGTAATAAATCGAATTGTATAGAGTCAAAGGCTTTCCTGAGGTCTAGAAACGGACGAAGCGTATATTCCCTATTCTCCATATTTTCGATTATTTTGTTTTTGATATTTACTAGCGCCTGCTCAGTTGATTTGTGCTTTTGAAAACCATATTGATTTTCGGCTATTAGTCGATGTTTTTGAAAGAATGCCAGGAGTCTCATAAATAAAGGCTTCAAAAAATTTTGATATTGTGGAAAGTACAGATATGGGACGATAGTTTGACAAGTTGTTTACACCACCCCCTTTATATATCGCAGTAACTTTCGCCGTCTTTAACTGGCTCGGAAAAATGCCTTTTTCCAGAGAAACATTAATGATGTGACTAAGTGCCCCACAAATTAACGGTGCAACTAACTTTATTTCAGTTGGGCATATTTCATCGATCCCTGGCGCTACATTATTCTTTAATTGTTTTATCATATTTGATATTTCTACCGGGTCCGTAGGTTGCATGTAGATAGATTGAAAGATTGTATTTGCATTGAGGGCGTCATCATCGCATTCTGTTTCATCAGAAGAAACATAGGAACCGGCGTTGATAAAGTGAGTATTCATAGCATCAGCCAATCTTTCCTCGCGCAGCGTTTCTCCATTTATGCTAAGCTCCTCACAGACATTAGTAACTTTTTTCCTCGAAGTGAGCGAGTTCACTACGGCCCATATCTTTCTTTGGTCGTTGTAAATTCTTTCAAACGTTTTCTCGTAATATTGGTGCTTTAATTTTTTCAAATCGGACGTTAGAGGGTTCCGGTATTTTTTGTATTGTTCGAATTTATCAGGCACCCGCGTGCTCACAAAGTCATAACTTGTTCTTTACTTTGATACGATAATATAAATCTGAGGGAAACCATGGCTTCCTTCGCTTTTTCTTATTTCTAGAAGATATTTTTACTGGAAACGCATCATCATAGCAAGCGCGAAGCAACTTTATGAATGTATCATAGGCATCGTTTACATTTTCTTTGCAGTAGACGTCTTGCCAATCAATTTCTTTAACGATATGAAAAAAACGTTTCCCTCGTTTCATCATTTATTAGTCGCTCAGTTGTGAGCTGTTTAGTTGGTTGGCTGTTTCTTTCTGGAGAAAATGAAGCAAAAATAGAGGGAGGTGATCGCTTAAATCATAGGAAAGAATCCCAGTTTTTGATTCGCATGGGTTTACATTCGAAGCACAAATATCTAGTACTGTTGCACTGTGCGTAGTAATCCTGGTTGGTTTTGTTATGTAGTTTGTTAAACCGTAAGTGGAAAAAACTAGTTCTAACTTTTTCGCATATGGGTCAGCTGAAATGAAATCTATGTTGGTGTCACCCATAATGACACAAGTAGTATTAGGAGAACTAGTGGTCTCAAGTAATGTGTCCAGAAATTCTAAGAATTAATTTTTATGCCCCTGGGGTGGACGACAAACTGCAATAATTAACAGTTTGCTAATGCGCATACTTAGACCCTCAGTGTCTGCGGTCATAACTGATACGTGTTCAAGGATCTCATGAGACAAAGTAACATTGAAATAAATGGCTATTCCGCGACCTTTTTCCCTTCGAGACAGAGGTATTCTGAACGGTAGATTGAAAAGTGTGGTGCGTGTGCTTTATCTGCTATCCAAGTTTCCGTAAAGATTAAAATGTCAATATCAGAAGATATGGACGAGAGCAAAACTGCAATATCATCTGCTTTTCTCTGTATGCTTCTGCAATTTATGTGTATTATTGTAAACCCTTTTTCTTTTATTGCGATAGCAATTATATGGACACTTCAACCGGATTTCTGCCGTCGGCGTCGCCGTCGCCGTCGCCGTGAGGTTCCGTATAGATAAAATCACCGCGCGCCGTATGCCCGAGCGGAAGCGTGCGGGGACGCGCGCTATCACGGAGAGCGAACGCACTCAATCTCCCACGCGCAAGCAACGAAGCGGGAAGCCGGTGCCGGAGGGAGGGGGGGGGCACATTTACTCTGCCAACAACCGCGCGCGTCGCTCGACCGCACCGTCTCTTATCTCTCCCACGCGCAAGCAAGGAAGCGGGAAGCCAGCGCCGGAGGGAGCGGGGGGGGGGGGGGGGGCGCACTTCTACTCCGCCAACAACCGCGCTCGTCGCACCATCTCTTATCTCCACACGGCTCTGACCTTTATGCACTGTGCATTCGCCGCTCAGTTTCTGTTGAAGCGATAGACCGCACGTACCTTCGCCCGCTGCAGCGTATGGGCTTGCTGCCAGCGTTTTGACAGTCGTTGTCTGCAGTCAATCAGTGTGATCTATTCATGTTTGTTTGTGCGCGCTCACACCACGCTTGTTCATTCAGTTAGTAATAGTCGGGCCACATTTTCCAACGCACGCTACACATGCAATGCTGCCCGGATCGGCAGTGCAGCGCTACAGGTGTGTCCCTTCGCACGCGCTGCCCACGGGAAGCGCTTCTCATCAACACCACCGTTTCACACGCGCCTTCTCGTGGTCATCGAGTCTCTCTTCATGTCGGTCTACTTACGCCGCAGCACACCTGCTTACTTAATCAGCTCATGTTTACTACAATTCATATTGCTACCAAAGCCGCTCACCTTACTTCGTATGACATTGCTGTGTTGCTATCGCATTCATTGCTTCGCCCTTAGGGCGAAACTGTGACATTTTTTTGTGAATCGCAGCCGCAAGCAAGTTTTTATTTTTAGGTGTCAAGTGCTCATTTACAAAGATCGGTTGCCGTTCTTCCATTCCAAACAGTGAGCCGTTGAGCCTTTGCTTCTTACTTTTCGATAGCAGAGCATAGCGCTTGCTTCTTCTAACAAAGCGCACAATTATATTCTGGACGCCAGGTTTCGGCGTGCGAACCCAGTGACACGTGTCAACATCGTCATCTTCGACACGTTCACCCACGCTTTCGCCTATTTTTTTTTTATCACGGTCAGTGGGTTGGTGCCAGTAGGGGCTCCTTTCACCTCGAGATTGTTTAGGCGCTGATATTGCTCGAGTTCCTCGCACCTTTGTGTTAGCTTTGCGTTTTCGGCCTTCAAATCCATGTTTTGTTTCAACAGTTGCTGCATTTCCATCCTCAAGTTTTTTTTTTTATCTCGGCGGCCGTATCTTTCACGTCGTTGCAGATATCAGTGCAGTAGGACACGCCAATCTTCAGCTCTGAAATACCATCTTTAATCTCCCGCGTCTCTGCTCTAATATCACGCCGGAAAGTCTCAAGCGCTTTGGCTAAGTCGCGCAATTCTTTCAAGCTTGTATCTTGCTTTCCAGCATCCTTTCCCGCCATTTCCAAAACAATCAAAGCAGTCGAGATACACGCAATGTTATGAACGAAGTTCGGCAGCAGTGCACATGAGTTTCAGGAAAATTGATACAATAACTCGGGCCGAAGCCTCTCACCTGCGAAAGCAGAGAGCCAAGAATTAGCCCCGTGCAATGCGTGCACCGCTGCCGAATGCGTGCACCGCTGTTAATTCTAGGCTATCATGGGTAGACCACAGAAAGTCAAGATAAAGTCAATATAATGTCGTTGTGAAGTAAGAAAGAGCGTGGTTAAGTAAATTTCAGTTGTGTCTGGTTTCACTTATTGTAGAGCCACGTGTGTGAATTCAAGTGACGTCACAATGGGTAATCGTTCTAGGTGTCGTTTACAGTTTCGCTGTCCAACCAGTCCAACCACCTTCACAGCGTGGATTCGAGCCACCGTTTTTCAGATGCGAAGCAGCTTATGGCGGGGGCCCTGTCCGTCCCTCCCGCGGCGTCCCACACCCCCACAGCGCCTGCGCGTCCCCTCCCCCTCTCTCTCCTCTCCTACGCTCCCCCCTTTCTCTCCTCTAGGAATCCTCTACTATACGGAGCGGCGCCCGCGTCCCACACCCCCACAGCGCATGCGTGTCCCCTCCCCCTCTCGCTCTCCTCTCCTACGCTCCCCCTTTCTCTCCTCTAGGAATCCGGAGCGGCGCGCAAGACAGGTGGTGCGATGAGCGCTTGGGCCGCTGCCGCGAAACCATCTCCCGCTCAAGCTAACCATCTCCCCACTGCTTCGCATCCGCACATGGTTCCCTTTAGCGGGAGATGGAGTAATTTTTCTTCTACTTTCTTTTGCGCAGATGCGGTATCGCCAAAAAGTAAAAGCAGTGCCGGTATTTTGTAGCGAAGCCTTTTCGTGCTTTTTGCGCTTGGTCAGCGGTCAGAGCGACGGTCCACTCACGTTATCAACGGGATCAGCCGGCCGTGAGTGGTGGATGATAAGACTAGCATAGAATAAAGCATAACGCATCGCTACAAAATACCGACCAAGGCCTGCAATTTTGTCCCAATTTCTTTTGCTTGATTCTACTTAACCCTCCTCTACGGTTCTCGGCCGGCTGATCCCTTTGATTACGCGGGTGGAGCGTCGCTACGACCGCTGACGCGCCCAAAGAGTGCCAACTGCACCGGCTTATCCGGTGCAGTTCATTTTCGCGCTTTGTCAGTTGTCAGGACGATGCTCTGTGGAGGTTATTCTCAGTCGAGAACTTCGGGGAACCAAGCACGTTCGCGAGCTTTTTACCGTGACTCGGTTTCGAACACGGTGTCGACATCCATCTGCGTTTGGACTGATATGTGCGAGGTTCGCCATTGCCTATACGACCGACGGTTCCATTGCTGGGTTGCACATGATATCGCAAAAAGGAGCCACTAAAGGTACCAGTCCTGGTACATTGAGCTTTTGTGAAGAAGTCGGCGGTTACCGGCGCCATATTGCAAAGGCGTGTTGGCTTACGCGGTGGCTTTACGAGGTGGTTATGCTTATATTTTTGTGATTTCGGCTATATCGAAACACCGCTCATCTCGATATTGTTTCCAGTTTGTACTACTTAGAATTAAAGGGGTATTACTGTATGTATATAAGTTTTATTTGACAGGAAAATATTTTAAGGAGCAGTGGTCGGAGCCCCTCAGTCCAGGGCCCCACTGGCCTCGGCCGCTTGCCTGACCTGGCTAATTAAGGACTTTTGTCCTGTCAAGTCGTAATGGGCGAGCTGTGCCTCCCACTGCTCAATTGTGTTATTGTTATTCGGCCTATGAGGGTGCCCAGGTTACATGTATTAGGGTGGATATGTCACCGCACCAAGGGCGCTTGGACCTACAGCGAGTGGGATACATGGTGTTTAGCATTATTTATTACATGGGGGAATATCCCGGTCTGTACGAGCGTTTGGGCCAATCGGCGGCCTCTTCCTCGCTAAGTTGTGGGTGATGCGGCGGGTATTTTCTGCGTATTCCGCGCTGATGATCATTGGCATTTAAATTGATGGTACTTTGTGTGGGATAGTGCGAGCGTAGCTTTCCGGCCATTATGTGCATGGAATTGCCTAAGCTTTCTCCTTTAGGCTTTGAGCGAACTTGTGGATGCTTATAATATGAACCTTAATTTTCCAGTTTAGTTTTTCTACTGTAAGCGTTCACAATGTCTAAAAAAATGTCACAGTTTCGCCCTAAGGGTGAAGCAATGAATGCGATAGCAACACAGCAATGTCATACGAAGTAAGGTGAGCGGCTTTGGTAGCAATATGAATTGTAGTAAACATGAGCTGATTAAGTAAGCAGGTGTGCTGCGGCGTAAGTAGACCGACATGAAGAGAGACTCGATGACCACGCGAAGGCGCGTGTGAAACGGTGGTGTTGATGAGAAGCGCTTCCCGTGGGCAGCGCGTGCGAATGGACACACCTGTAGCGCTGCACTGCCGATCCGGGCAGCATTGCATGTGTAGCGTGCGTTGGAAAATGTGGCCCGACTATTACTAACTGAATGAACAAGCATGGTGTGAGCGCGCACACACAAACATGAATAGATCACACTGAATGACTGCAGACAACGACTGTCAAAACGCTGGCAGCAAGCCCATACGCTGCAGCGGGCGAAGGTACGTGCGGTCTATCGCTTCAACAGAAACTGAGCGGCGAATGCACAGTGCATAAAGGTCAGAGCCGTGTGGAGATAAGAGATGGTGCGGCGAGCGAGCGACGAGCGGGGTTGTTGGCGGAGTAGAAGTGCGCCCCCCCCCCCCCTCCCGCTCCCTCCGGCGCTGGCTTCCCGCTTCCTTGCTTGCGCGTGGGAGAGATAAGAGACGGTGCGGTCGAGCGACGCGCGCGGTTGTTGGCAGAGTAAATGTGCCCCCCCCCCCTCCCTCCGGCACCGGCTTCCCGCTTCGTTGCTTGCGCGTGGGAGATTGAGTGCGTTCGCTCTCCGTGATAGCGCGCGTCCCCGCACGCTTCCGCTCGGGCATATGGCGCGCGGTGAAGATTTTATCTATACGGAACCTCACGGCGACGGCGACGGCGACGCTGACGGCAGAAATCCGGTTGAAGTGTCCATATAATTGCTATCGCAATAAAACGTTAGGAAGCACTGTGCAGTAGACGTCGTTATCTCTCGATGGAATTGCGCCAAGGTGGAAACAAAAGCACAAAGCAGCTTGCTAAAGGGGACTCAAAATGGATGTTCCACTAGGCACGTATCTTTGTTTGTCGACTGCGAAGTTGGCATCATGTACCAGGTTCCGTTATCTTGCGGAAAAAAACAGTGCTCAGCGATTGAAACGCGATTCTAAGACAGCATGGCGGCCGGCGCTTTTTGCGTCACCGGCGATCGCTGGGTGATCGATTAGGGGGCCGAATGCAGTTACGATGCATCAACAAGATTCTCGCTTTCATGTGGCACAAAAATGCATCATCTCAGTGTCATCAGCGCTCACCGGTGGCGTAAGAAAGTGCCGGCCACCATGTTGTCCGAGTATGGCGCTTCAATCGCTGAGCACTGTACATATGCCAAAGTGAAAGGTGTGTGAACGTAAGGCTGGGTGAGTATTGATATTTTTCGCGGCGATTTTCACGAAACATTCAGCGTCAACCGTTGGTGCGCTATTGGTGTAGTCCGACATTTATTGTGCGTATACAGTGCGCATATATGCAAGTGTGCGCCCATTCACTTATTCTTGATGCATCGGCAATAGAGTGGGCGTAAATGTTTCTTCCATGTGGGATAGACATGTATAGATAATGCGCGCGAAAGTTACTTTGACAATAAGCAGGGCTACTCCCTTTGTCATTGTTTAACGAGTGGTACTCAGTCTTGCCGACGTTCTGGTGCCGATTTCTTTGAAGGTTAGCGATAGAATGCTGGCGGATGAGCAAATGTCTGTATCCTCGAGGAAAGCCGTACATCTCGAAGTGCCGGTAACACGTTCGGACAGTTGCAGTAGCGGTCCGCGAACTTCGCCAGACAGATTCATTCTATTCCTTAACATGCCAGTCACTGTTTTTGCAGCCAACTATTGCACACGTCTTCAATCCACACGATTCAATCTAGCATGATTGGAGCACAGCGCGTTAGCGAAAACTCCGTTGCATTTCCGACAGCTGATCGCACAGAAGCGAGGTAGAAGCTGTAATAGTTTCGTATTCGTGCGCGGTCGTTGAGGAGACGTATGGCGCGCCGCCGTAATCGCCATCTCGTTTCTCTAAAACAAACTGCTCCGCGAAAAGGGTCAATAAGCGCTCACCGGCTGAAAACGGTCTTAGCGGTTCACTGCGGGGTATCTATGTGCACTCCGTATTTGAAAGACCCTATGGTGCTAGGATGTATGTCAAGAAAAGGAAGCGCAGTCGAGGACGGCATAAAACTAGGTGGGGTGAATTTGTAATCAGCTAGCGCAAGACAGGGGTAATTTGAGATCGCAGGTAGAGGCCTTCGTCCTGCAGTAGACATAAATATAGGCTGATGATGATGACGGAGCTATCGAGGCACAGAGTGCAGCTTGTGCGCGATATAAACGAAGTCTGTCATATCACACAGAAAGGGGAAGGCTCTGTATGAGTCAACCTTCAATACGGACCCGGGATAACAAACTTGAGTATTTGGTCAGCACGTGGCGGCAGCCCAAGAGAGTTCCACTGGTGCGCATGGCTTTTGATAAGGAAGCCTTCAAGTTGCAAACGTTCCGTTTTATTGCCATGTGTTTGAAGAATATGCTGTTAGTTTTCTTCGTGTGCTTTCGAATAAAGGTCCGTGGAGAGTCCGCGCATGTGACGGTGACAAGAAATTTTATTGGTCCTGAGAAACTGGCCAAGGGGAGCCAAAGGCTCCCTGAGGTCAAGTCGCTGGCTCCGCCCACGATGGCACCGGGAGGCGAAATCCCGCTGCGATGTCCTGGGCCCTCTAGACTGCCTGGAGCTGGATGTGGTGGTGGTCGCTTCTTAGGAACTCCTCCCACTGTTCCTTTGTGGCAAGCATAGAGTTTTCTATGGCTGGACACAGCCAGAGCATATGATGAAAAGAGCATGAATCGGCTCCGCATTTGGGGCACGACTGCGGGAAGTGTGGGTCTATCCCGCTAAGGGACCGCGGAGTTGGGTACGTGCGGGTTCGTAGCATTCTGAGCGTGCTAGCTTGTGGTTTATTTAGTTTTGGGTGAGAAGGAGAGAACCACCTCCTTTCCAAGCGGTAGTGTGAGACGATTTCGTGAAAGGTGCACAATGGGTCTTTGTGGATGCAAGCGTCGATCGTTACGAGGATTGCCGTTGACGGCTGCGCGGGTCGTGAAATCGAGCGCCAGCCGGTGAGCTCGTTCGTTGGGGTTGCAGCCGTGCGGTTGGATCGAGTCCCCCATAAGGGCCGAGAACCATGAAATGTGGAAATATGCTTCCGTGCCGATTTGACCGAAATTAGTGAGCTTGTTGATCGCAATTCTATTCGCCCGTTCCGATACGCGCGCCGCCGAAAAGGATCTAACGGCTGTACGGGAGTCCGAGGAGACGAAGATGGGAGAATGTGCGCTGTGTATGGCCAGGACGATAGCCGCGTCCTCCGTCTCGTGAGCACAATTGGTGCGCACAGAGGCCGCATTCACCAGATTGCCTTTCGCATCCGCTACCGATAGGGCGAACACGTTTACGCTGTCGTATCTAGCGACGTCTACGAATAGTGCGTGTAGTTCCTGCGAGTGATCTGTTTGAGGATTGCCTGAACTCTCACGCGTCTCCTACCCTCATTATGGATTGGGTGAACGTTGCGCGGAATCGGGTATAGCTTGATTAGGGAACTAACGTTTTTAGGTAGAAAGACTTTATCCTCCAGGTCGTGCCTGGGCCGGATGCCCGCCTCATTTAGTATTCTAACTCCAGCCCTGCTGGACGATAGTCTATAAACCTGCGCCACCGAGTGGGCTTCTATAATTTCGTCTATCGTGTTATGGATCCCTAGCTTCAGTAGTCGTTCCGTGCTCGTGGACTGGGGAAGTCCCAGCGCACGTTTGAGGCCCGTTCTTATAAGCGCGTCTAATTTGGCCTTCTCTGCCCTGCTCCAATTAAGGTAGGGGGTTATATAGGTAATGTGGCTTAGGAAAAAGGCCTGGATAGCTTTGAGAAGACTGTCCTCCTTTAGCCCGCCTCTTCGGTGGGAGATGCAGGTGATCATTCTGATGACGTTTCCAGCCTGACCAGAGAGCGTATTGAGAGCCGTCACGTTGCAGCGCTTGGCGTCGATGAGCAGACGTAGAATTTTGACCGAGTTTACCCTCGGTATTGGCTGCCGTTTTTGGCTTTGATAATTATCAGGAGACTTTCCAGAGGCTCGAGGTTTGTGACTCCCTGCGTAGATTGCCTGTACAGCAAGAGTTCCGATTTAGACGGGGAGAGATCGAGCCCCGTGCCGGAGAGGAAACCCTCGATGGTTTCTAGCGCGTTATGTAATGAGTGTTCAATCGTGGCCATTGATTCTCCCGGCACCCAGATCGAAATGTCATCCGCGTGAATAGCGTGTCCCAGGTTCTGGAACTCGGCGAGGCGAGCGGAAAGCCTGTGCATGGCTATGTTGAACAGTAGCGGGGTGAGGACCGAGCCCTGCGGGTTGCCACGGTTATACAGCTCGTATGGACCTCCCGAAACCGTTCCTATCCAATTAGAATGGTGATACCTCTACCTCTTTCCCCCTTGTCCGTTATCGCGCGGTAACCTGGGAAGGAGATTTCTTCGCCGCTTAACGTTTCTTGTAACAGAATGACGTGCGGTTTATCCGCTATTGATCTGATGAGTTGTCCGAGGAAGGACTTGCGCCTCTGGAAGCTTGCACAATTCCACTGCCAAACCTTTAGGTCTTTTGCGTTCGCCATTTTGATTATTGGGGATGATAGAATGGCCCTTTCTCACCGTTTCCGGTATTTGGGATTTCTTGTGGTTGCTCTGCCGACGCCAAGGGTCTGCCTCTGGGCTGAATCTTGGATCTTTCTAAGTGCGTAATTCTTTCCTCTATCCTGGAGAACAGCTCCATAATTCGCTTTTCGAAGGAAGCTAATCTGGCGGTTAGCTTGCCTCTGATGAGCTTAGTTGTGGCGGCTGGCCTGACGGCACTGGCATCAGTCGGGGTCTCATCCGGATCCGCGATTTCCTCCTCCGCGTCCCCTTTCGTCTCGCTGACTGGTTCGGGGTTGGGGGCTTTGCGTTTGTATAATGAGAGACATGCGCGGACTGAACGTCCGCGCATGTCTCTTGTACTTTCCTTGTAATTCGTGCAATTGTGAGCGCTGTACAGATTACTACATTTATGAAAATTATTCTAGAAAGGATCCCAACCATAACGATAAAAACATAGGGAAGCAAACGCTTGGATATGTAAAGGCACACACTTATGCATGTTACAAAAGTAGTTACCCTTACAACACAACGAGGCTAAGTGAAGTAAGCCGACGAAGAGGGAGAGAAAATAGGCAAATACGAGTACACATATTTACATGTATTATTACTAAATGACAGCACTTACGTGTCAGCTCCAGAGTTTCATGCAACCATTGCGAGTATGCAACAAATGCAACTTACAGGAACAAATACATTAGGTCAACATGTAATCAGCTATAGGGTGCCTCGATAGCAGCGCCACCGTTGAGGGTGGAGATACCCTTTCGAAAGCGACGGCGCCCCCCCCCCCCCCCGCCCCAAGCGTCTTAGCAGAAATATGAGGTCGTTCAAAACCATCACCAGGTATTCACCGTTATTGAACGCGTACGGGATAAAAGATTTATTCGTCACATATTCGAGTGAAACCTGTTTGCGCCAATTTATTCGGGAACAGCCCGGTCAGGCTAGAAAATCTATCTGTGAGTGCCTGCATTTGCATACGATGATTTGCAAACTTTGACCTGCGTAATCGCGTTTTATATGGTCATGCGCATGCATTAAACAAGAAAAAAATCCACTGGGGTGGAGATGGAAGACCAGCGAAGCTGTACTATGGTGGGAAGTATGTATTTCCAATTATGTCTCTTAAGATGTGATGGTGTAATTGGTTATTTGAACTATTAAAGAATGAGAAATATACATAATCCGGTGTTTGTCATTTATTTAATGACCACAGGGACCATGGCCTTATGGTCGCTACGGTACACCGCCATAGGGTGTACGGCAATGGTTGGCACGTTCTTCATAAACACGTCACCAACGCCGCGCGCGTTCGGTGCGAACGCGGGAAAAACGCCGCCAGCGTCAACAACAGTTGTGCGCGTTGTTTGTTTGACCGCACAAAACCGCTGTCAAAACGCTGGCTACTTGACGGAACGGCTAAACGCCGTTGTCGACACTGTTAGGGGAGAGACGGGCAAGATTCCAGAGAGAGTCGGCGGCACAGGCAGCAGCGACCGTCAGGGCTGCGCGCATGCGCCGCAGTGGGAGAGTGGGCAGTAGTAGTGATTTTATTGAAGAAGAAAATGACGCTTATTTCTGCTGCCCAATAGGGAGCTCGGCGCAGCGTCAGGGGAAGGGGAAAAAGGAGATAAAGATGTTGAAAGGAAGGGAAGAGAAGGAGAAGCAGCAATAGTCTCATGCGATCTTGAAGGAGGCTGGTGATGGAGGCAGTGGCCTGCTAGGGGCGAGCGCTTAGCGATGGGCGGAGATTACGTTCAGTTCCACAAACTCCAAAAGGCTATGGAGAGCTCGGATGTGGGGAGGCGACGGGAACAGGAGGTCGCTGGTTGTCGCAGCAGGTAGACCCTGTTGTCTGTAGGCAGTGATGACCCTTGAGCGGTCGTGTGCCAGCGCTGGGCAAGCACAGAGAAGGTGCTCGAGGGTCTCGGGGTCGCCACAACGTTCGCAGGCCGGTGACGTGGAGCATCCCTTGGCGCGCAGCCGCGCCGCCGTCCAGACAGAGCCCGTGCGCAGTCGAAGCAACGTTGCGCGTTCCCTCCTGGTAAGGCCGCACTCTGGAAGTGGCCTGGGACAGTTGCTATTTGCCATTCTGGCATCCGGGTGGACGATTGTGAGCAGTTTTTTCAGGCGCTGCCTTGAAAAATCTGAGGAAGCGACTGCTCATGTGAGCGGCACTTCAGGATGGTGGGCGGTTTTGGCGAGGGTATCCGCTGCCTCATTACCGGCTATTCCCACATGGGAAGGCAGCCAATGAAATGAGATGGTGACCCCCGCGGCAGCCAATGCCGAGAACTTCGAGCTGAGCAAGGGAGAGTGGGCACGCACACGCAGTCTAGGGTGCCTCGATGCCCTCCTCGCCCACCGCTCCCCTTCCACTGGGGAGTCGCGTTTGCTCTCCGCCGTGCGTTCGCTCCCCTTGAAAGCGCGCGTCCCTCGCTCTCGCGCGCTTTCACGTGCCCATAAGTTGCGTTTGCTCTCCGCCGTGCGTTCGCTCCCCGTGAAAGCGCGCGTCCCTCGCCCTCGCGCGCTTTCACGCGCACATACAGCATGCGGCCAATGAGAGTTTTTTTTTCTATTGCCGGACGCGACCATCGAAGAGTGAGCCCTTAACAGTTTCGCTGTAAAACAGTAAGACGATGGTTTACAGAGCACGTGCACGCAACCCGCCAGAAGAAAGGCAGAATTAGTTTGAACCAAAGGTTGGTCAAGTAAGTAAAGAAAAGGCGTCGCAATGTTCGTTGGCAATTTTGTTTGTCGAAAAGAAAATGAACGTTTGACCTATGAGTGTTCAGTTTTGGAATCGGCTCTTGCCACTTCCTGCCGATCACGCTGAACGTAGATATCTTTCTTCCGTGAGTGACTGTAAAAAGGCATTCGCTCCCTTTTACACAGGCGTTCGTTGTCTTTATTACACATGTTAAGAATAAGCTTCCAGAAAAAAAAAATATTTAAAAAATCATAGCCCTTCTGCTATTGTGAAGATGGAAGCCAGCGAAGCTGTTACTACGACGGGTCTGCTGTAGTTAATATCGCTACAGCGAATTTATATATTATCATTATTCATTACATTGAGCGTCTTCGGCATGTTCGTCAAAGAGCAAGGACACCGGCGTCTTGTTTTCCCCCGGCGTGACGGACAAGTAGTGCGTTTGCTGCGCCATGTCCGCCCCATCGTCATAGGCTAGCGTATGAGCCACAGCGTTCATAGCCGCGGAACACTGCACGGCAGCGTTAGGATCCTGTGAGATCTCTCCCGCTCCTGCTCTCGGCGGCTCATACCCACATATCCAACGCGGGTATGAGGCACACTTTCTTTCTTTCTTTTGTTCTGTGATCCTGTATCTCTTTATTTCTTTGCTTCCTTCCTTCCTTCCTTCCTTCCTTTCTTTCTTGTCCCTGGCTCATATCCGCATATGCCGCATATCCAATGCGGGTATACGTCACACGTGATTTTATTATCGTTAATCGTGACGTAAGTGACGAGCATGTGAGGTTATTGATGTCGTGACCTATCAGTTATGTTAGTCATCCGTTTTGACACCTGTGCTAAGGTGCAACTGGCGGGAAACCGCCACGTATTGGAGCCAAACCACCATGCACACTGAGCCGAAATTGTTGTACACGCCGGTCGGTCTACGGACGCGATCACCTGGAACCTAGCCCTTTACAGCTTCGATGTAAAAATTAAGCACTGAGTAGGGAAATGTGACGCTGCTAATTTCGAAAAGTTGTTTGGAATACAGAATCATGGCACACGGCCGCTCATTTGCGCAGTACAGCTTCAGCTTCGAGGCACAAGCTACACGTGTATTTCGCGGTCGGTACTGGGTAATTTCTTGTCCCATCATCCGTGGCATAATATTTTGAGGGGGCAGCTGGCAAGCCTCACTGACGAGCTACTTGACGAGCTACACTGACGAACTAGTTTTACTGACGAGCAAGTGGTACTGGGTAGGGGGGGGGGGGGGACGACCCCTCGCAGCAACCATACGGCAGACGAAGCATGCTGCCTGAATAGAGACGGGACCGCAAGACACACTAACACAGAAACACAGAAAGAGTGCAGTCTCTGTTACTTGTGACAGGTTTGTCCCAAAACTCAGAGTGCGTAGCTAAACTGCATTTACCCACGGACAAGTGGTACATGCCGGTTGGGACAAATGACGCGCACCGCAGCAGGAGCATACGACACGCGGGGCGTGACGAAAGAGTAGTAGTAGTGGTTTATTAAGGAAAATGACGGCTATTTCTGTTGCCCAATAGGGAGCACGGCGCAGCGTCAAGGGAAGGGGATGTGGCGAAAGACGCGACTGCATCGATGCTAGTTTCAGTGACAGCAGCTGCGAGTGAGTTCGCATAGGGAGCTGTGAAACGCTGGCTGGTCAAGTTTGGTTTGGCACGTGTGTGCACGGGTTTGTGCGTACGCTCGTGTTTGCGAGTGCGCGTGCGTGTCTGCGTGCGTGTGCGCCCGTTGATTCGTGCGTGTGCATAGGTGTGCTTGTACAAGTGCGCAGCGTGTACGTGAGTGTTTGTGTGTCCTGAGTGCGTGTGCGCAGATGTTTGTGAGTGTATGCGTTTGTGTGCGCCCGTGTGTCTCCGCGTGTACGTGGTGCTCGTGAGTGTGTGCTTGTGTGTGATGTGCGTGTACAATACGCAGTGTGTACGTACGTACGTGTTCGTGTTTATGTCCGTGCATACGCGTTTATTTGTTTGTCCATGATTGTGAGTGCTTGCATATGTGTGCGCGCGTGTTTGGGCGTGGGTGTGCATGGCGATGTGTAAGGTGGGTGTAGAAAATTCCCCGGTGATGACGATAGTTGCTAATGCGAAATTTAAGCGCAGCTCTATGCTTGTTTTTATTTCGCGATGTATTGGGGGCTGGGGCGGACAATCTGTCTCGCGCGGCACGTTGCAAATGGAGCGAAGGGTGCCGCGACTGCTGCGCTAATCGGGATATCGCGATAGGCAGCGCGTAGGTGACGCGTGGGCGCGATTCACAGCAGCCGCCGTTGACAGATCTCCGCTCACGCAGCGCCTTGTTTCCATATATGGTTCGGTGGAAGCGCTCGCCGCATGCCTTATCGATGGTACATACGGTTGCTACATAGGTAGGTGTGCCGACCGGCGCGTCTGTAGTGTAGTTCACCACTTCTCCGCGTCATGAATCAAAATTGGCGCTGCGGTCAGTATAACAGTTCCACAGTGCGTGTCGTCTGCTACAGGTGGCAGAGAGTGCGCAGAAATTAAAGCCCGTATTGGAATAGTTGTATGTCACCTGTTCCTGTCAGCTTGAAAGGTGAATAGCTCCGGGTCTCTCTTATTGTTTGAAAGTTCCTAAGAGATGTGGAATGTTTCTGGTCGGAAAAACTACTGACGATGTTCGCGGCGGTATTGCGCCCCCAACGAAGACCACCAAGGACACTTACTGCTTCGCGCCGAACTGCAAATCTGGTTCTAAATCTCTGAGAAAGAGGCCTAAAATAGCCTTGTTTTCGGTGCCAAAAGACCCTGACCTTTTTAGTAAATGGGAACTGGCCCTTCATAAAGCGGACAAGCAACTGCAGCCGACATCAGTTGTGTGCGAGCGACACTTTTAAGAACATTTCATTCAGCGCAATTTCACCCAAGTGGTCAACGGAGAGGTTGACCTGATTCCAAGGGAGCCTCCATGACTTACCGACGATGCAGTGCCATCAATTCTGCCAGGTGCTCCAGCCTACCTCTCTAAAGTGATGCCAAAAAAGGAAAACGAACAATTCTTTGGGACTGCGGTCACAACAGGTAATTAGGACAGTAGGCTGTTTTGAGAATGCGGAGAGATCCCAGGGACGAGATGTTAATAAAGCCTGTGCAAATGGCGACGACAACTTTCACTTTTCTACAAGTACGCTTGCTGAGATCGTCAGCTCGTGTGTTCTGCCTCACGGCCGCTGGACACGACATTCAGTGGAAGGGTGCAATGTCTGCCGCGTTTTCCGTTTGCGTGAAAAACGGAAACAGCGTCACACTCACTAAAGTTATCCTCCTGGAAGCGTGTGATCGTATGTGCGAGCAAATGTTTCTGTCCAGGTGCAACGACTGTTAAATAAATCTGCAGAAGAAGTCAGCTGCCTCCTTGTGGAGGTAGACAAAATGCTGCAATGCCAAGGCAGTAAAGCCATGCATAAATGCTGCCATGTCAAGCAGTACAACACAATGGCTAGATTTCTCCAAATTGAAGCATCAGAACTCGAAAAATATTACGTAAGTACGTTTCCATATACCCTATAAAACGACTGCAGTATTGTTTTATGCATGAAAAAAAAATGCATCTACGTCTTCAATGTGCTGGCTGGAGCACCGCGTTTATGGCTATAAATGTGACGAATCGCCAAGCTAGAAATTTGGCTTAAGCATTTTTTTTCTGACTCGACAACAACAACAACAAATTCCTCATTCTGACTTGGCCTAACTGCTCAGAACGGTATTATAGCACGTACTTGAAAGATAAAATCAGATGCAGCGATACTATAAAACAGGCTGTTCGTCTACACGGCGCAGCCGCCGTAGCGTGCAGCTGAACCGTTATACTGTCCGCAGCGCCCATTCTTCGTCATGAGGCGGAGAAGTGGTGAACTAGCTCGCTCGGCACACCTACCCATCTAGCCATTATATCGATGGCGTCATTGGTGAACAGACGACGCGCGCAACTCAGGCGCCATCTCGTAGCGATCGTCGCCGCAGAACACGTCTTGCACGGCACTATGCTTTTCTTCTCACGCTTTGGCCGACCCTCCTCCTACTCCGCTTTCCTCCTTGCGCTCTCACCGCTACCGCTGTCTTTCCTCCCCCTCTGTGCTCCGCGTTTGCTCCTTTCATCCTTCGCTGTGCTCGTCCGCTCGGTTACGCCGAGGAACACCGACGCCGAATCTCAACGCAGGAACGGACGCCTAAGAGCTGCGCTGTAAAATACACAGTGCGTACGTACGAGTTCTCGTGTATGTACGCGCGTACGCCTGTTTGTGTGTACATATTTGTACACACAAACACATACGTCGTGTGTGTGCATGGGTGTGTGCGATGTGCGCGTGCAAATACGCAGGGTGTACATACCTATTTGCGTGTATGTACATACACGCAAACACGTACGTGTTTGTTTGTACCTGCTTGCGAGTGGACGTGTTTTTGTGTGCGCGTGGGCGTGTTTGGGCTTGTGTGCGCATGGGTATGGGTGATGTGACTGTGAAATACGCAGTGTGTACGTACTTTTGTGTGTATGTGCGTACGTACAGTCAACCACAAAAGTTTGCGGACCACGCGAGCGCGTGGCCAAGAGCCTCTTCGCGACACTTCCGCTACGTCACCAGCGATCGACAGCAGCGCTACGTTGAAGACGCATCCCTCCTTAAATCTATGGCCTGTCTATTTTCGCACTGTGCGCAAATATTTTCTACCTATCTCTTTCAACGTGACGCGCTCTTTGTTAGCCAGGGCTACTTGCTTATATTTTGAGAGCAGAATATCAGTACAAGTAATCAGACAGCGTATTCTTCGGCTGTTATCAGTTCTATTTTCGCGTAGCCACGCTGTTTTTTTTTTCGTGAGTGCGTGAGTGAGCGGTGAGGCAGCCATGGGACACAGATGCTTAGTCAGTAGGCAGAATTTTTCCGTTCCTCCCCCATCGCTAAGTGACAGTAGCGGCCGGAATTTGATCGCCTGCGCCCAGGTTTTGCTGCGCAAAGCCCGAACCACCGCGCTGCTATAGTGGTTACATTTAGAAAAATAAGAAATAATCGGGTGCGATGACTCTTTTTATAACCCTTTGCGACACGGCGTCCTTGTATGGGGACCTTGTTTGAAATGACCTAAAACTCAGTGTGCACATTCGTGTCCGCTTCCTGATGGGACAACTAGCGGTCAGTTAACTTCATTGTCCTGCGTATTGCTGCAGATGATCACTTTGCTGGAGACACTACCATGTTAGACAATCGTTCGACGTGCCGCGTTCCAAGACCAACGTCAAGAGTATTTTTTTTCTCCGGTCGACACGAATACAACCGAAAAAGCAAGTGTGCATGCGTTTCGGGCCTAATAGTTGATTCTTTTTATGCAAGCATTGAAGCTGACGGATTTCAGAATAATTAGATAACGAGTTATACGCTAATTAATTTTTTTTACTGAAACTCGCACAAAACAGCACATTGCTTCGTCTTCTTTCTTGAAATGTAATAGTGAGCGTCTTGAAATGATGCCATGCGCATTTGACGCATTTGCAGACAGTGCATCATAATTCGTGTCTGAAGGGGATGAATTTATTCACAAGACATTTACAGAAGTGTCATGAAACATAGGTCTCTCAATGATCTAGTAGGAAGTGAAATGTCCGCCGTTTTCTAGCACCTTATTGATGCGTGTGGGCATCGACTCGTACAAAGATTCAGTAATCTCCGGTCGACCGCGCAGGCTTTCCCATTCTTGTGCGATCGCTTGCCACAGCGTATCGGCCGTGCGGCCGCGGTTGGCTCGTGTGGACAGCCGTTTCTTCAACATGCCCCAGACATTTTCTATGGGATTCAAGTCGGCGCCACATGGAGGCCACTCAAGCTGGCAAACAGCATGTTCTTCTAGCAATGACTGGACGATACGTGCTTTATGGATCGGGCTGCGGTCGTGTTGAAAAAAATAGCAGCCGTCGCTGAAGGGACCGTCCAGCGCATACGGAACGAGGTGTCTAGTGATGACGTCGCAGTACCGTGACGCAGTGAAGGGCCCTTCCAGACGCACAAGGGGACCAAGGCCATTTTTGCTGATTGCTCCCCACACGCTCACGGAACACCGTCCACTGGATAGAACACTCTGTGTGTAATTAGGCAGATATCTGCAAGAAATAGCATACAATTGGGTTCCAGCGGCGCGTCTAAAAATGTTGTGATTCCTTTTGCGTATGAACTTTATAATGCTGTTATAGAGTTGCAATAGAAAACGTGCAAACATCATTAGATAGTACTGAAAGACCCACTGGCAGCTTTTAATTAGCTTCAGAGTAAGTAGTACTATGAAACAATCGTTAATGTTTTCAACATAATACCACTACAGAAAAATCTCGTAATGTGCAAAAGCTCATTTTACGTGAAACATGTTGTGATGCAGAATTAGCTTCGTGAATTAACTGCCAATACACTGTAAACACACCTGCAGTTTAGTGGACGCCAAACCCGCTTCCGTTGGTCCCAGCGCGTGGAAAAAGTTGACTCGTCGCTAAAGATGACATCGCCCCATTTCTCTGTTGTCCAATCTTTCATTGCTGTAGCGAACATGAGTCGTTCTTGTAGCTGGCTGTCTGAGAGGCAGGGCTTCTGTGCTGCTACGAAAGACTGCAGGCCAAGCTCACTCAGCCTTCTTCTTACAGTCTCAGACGATACCGTGAGCGAGAGCGCTTCTCGGATATCCTCTGCACTTTGAAAAGGATCAGCCACGATGGCGGCCGTAATCAGGCGGTCCTCTTCCTCAGTCGTGGCCCTTGGACGCCCACTGCGCTCCATATCTGTGAATCTGTCATCGTCGCGGAAAGCTTGAATAATCCTATTCACGGCAGTCCGGCTCCTGTTGGTTCGGCGGCAGATTTCGCGCTGAGGTATTCCCTCTATAAATAAACGCACAATGTGCCTTCTTTCGTCAAGTGGAACACGCAGCGGCATCTTTCCAAATAGGCAATCACCACGTGGCCTGAAGCAAGTCTACTACGTTTTCAGCGACTGATGCGAAGATGCGCCTATGTGTGAAAGAAAATTTTCTGTGCATCCGCTTTTTCTTTATTTTTGATGACAGTGAAACACCTCCCTATCCTTTCTCTCAAGACGCAGAAGCAGCAACACTCATTGGACCAAGATGCTGCCAACCAAAGTGCGCCAGTAAACGTCGCGTAAAAAAATCGTCGCAGCGCTTCGTGAAACTTATCTACCCACTGGCACACCAGTCGACAAAGGTTGCAGTGATTGCTCCGATACTGCTATCAAGCCAGATATGTGGCGGTCTTATCGCAGACAGCGCTCTGCGTCAGCACAACGAACTAACAATGTCATGCACGGGAATAAAAAATTAACAGGCAGGCGAGTACCAAGAGGGCTCATATCCGGGAGAGCGCCCCTGTCGCCGCTAGGTGGCGTACCGCTAGGTGGCGCGGATAGGCAGTCTCGCACGCGCTCGCGTGGTCCGCAAACTTTTGTAGTTGACTGTACGTCTGTTTGCGCGTACATCCGTGTTCGCATTTGTGTGCACGTGCGTGCGTGTGCGTGCATGTGTGTACGTGTTGGTGGTGTGCTTGTCCGTGTAGGTATGTATGTGTGCGCGCCTTTGTGTGTGTATGTGTGTTCGTGCGTGTCCTCATGCGTGCTTCCGTATGTTTGTGCGTACGTGTGTGTGTGCTGGTTTCCTTGCGTGTGCGTGCGTGTTTGCGTGTGTTTGTGCGCATGTGCGCGGTGCGTGTTTGTACGTGCGTGTGTGTTTGTGTGGGCAAGTGCTTGTGCGCTTTTTTGTATGTGTGAGCGTGCGTGTGTATTTCATACAGTTCGAAGCGTTTTTTTACGTGCAACAAACATCTTCCAAGCTGGCGCAGTGGTTGCTGAGAAAAACCATTTATCCGTTCCCGTGTATTTAAATAGGAACTCCTGCATAAAACCTGTCTTTAAATGCCTACTTTCGTGTTTAAAATCTTGCGAATACATTACGACACCGAACACTTCCTTTCACCTAATTCCGACTCATGGCTCACTTTTGCCAGCAATTATGATACCAATTTCGCTAAAATCACAACGGCTTGCGTACACGCTACAAGGCGGCGCGGCCATAGAGGGCGTGGCATAGATGAGAACCAATTTGGCGCCGATGGAGACCGGGTCCCCAACCTGAAAGCCGAGATGATCTAATCGGTTATATTTGGCAGCGCCCTCTAAAGGAGCGGCCGAGAAATGTTTTAACCGTTACATATCTGCGAGCTTTGATTTCTTTGTAAAGCACAGCGGAAAAATTCTAATCATGTACTCTGCCTGACGGTACGGGACGAAAATGCGAAGTCACAACTGGAGCTGCAATCCGAAACGCGCCCGCATCGATAAATCGAAGTTATTGCCCACTTGTGAACTACATGTCAAGTGCTTGCTGTTACTATCACAATTGCATAATGAAGCGACCTCGGTCTTAGTTACGCAGATGATGCACAGTTAATTGAGGTGTTAGTAACGATCGGCTGCCTTACACAAAAGGAGCATGTTGATCGCAATGAACTGCTCCAACAACAACGGCTGTGAACGCTTGATTACAATCATGCGGCCTATGCGGTGTGCTGTTCACGACAGCTAAATGTCGCGAGTAACCTAATGGTTGTGGAGCTGTTACATGTCTTAAGACCTGTCCCTTCTTGAAAAACTGTCACCCCTCGAAGTCAAGTTAGGCGCAGCTCGCGCAAACGTGCACATAGTCTTCATACCGCAAGCTGATTCAGTGTCCTGTTTGCTCACCACGCTGCACAGATGCAGCAGTTGATAGGCAATAAAATAGCTCAATTGCAGTAACTATATAGATCAATGCTTGTGCGAGAACTCAGATATGTGGTGAAAACTACGCCCGGGTGTGATTAGGGCAAGCGCTGTCGACCGAATAATGACATCTTATTTATACATGGCCGTCTGCTACGCTATTCTACTTCTGGTGCAGCGACAATACTTCAGAGAGTGGGCGTGTACTCGAGGCCAATGCTTTGAACAACAAAAAACTGTGGCTCCAATTCACGCTGTGAAGGTGGTTGGACAGCGAAGCTGTAAACGACACCCACAACGATTACCCATTGTGACGTCACTTGAATTCACGCACGTGGCTCTACAAAGAGTTAAACCAGAGACAAGTGCAATTTACTTAACCACACCCTTTCTTACTTCACAACGACATTATATTCACGCCGTTCTTCTGGCGTCTTTCCTTTCCGTGGTCTACCCATGGTAGCTTAGAATGAACTGAATTAGTTGCTAGACCATGGTGACCTCACTACGTGATTTCTATGTTGTTGGGTACTTTTCCACTAGGAGTAGCTTACGCAACCGTAATCTATACCGTGGAACACAGGCGGGAGAAGTAATGTGCTTCGCATTATTCGCAGATGTCATTAGCATAGATTATACGGTTTACACTTCACACGAGGGTTTTGAATGACGTCAACCCCTTTCGAAGCAGCTGCAAACCTAACCTTTACCGGAACGCGTAGGAGGGTGTTCCCGTTGTTCACACGTGCCTTATCATGCATCGTGTGGTTTTGATGCTTGTTTTGTGGTTTTTCTTTTGAAAACGAGTGTTGAGCTGTATGCTGTATGCCTGATTTCAAAGGAGATATGCTGTTTGTATTCAATTTTTAGCCTGGCGTTTTTTGCTTACGCCAACGACACCAACATTTCCTTGGTGGTAGAGGTATACAGCTTCGCTGTAATAAACGTCACACAAGCAAGGAACACCCCAAGTCATTTTGGTTTAACACGAGATGTCATCGCGGTCATTGATGTTAGTGTTTTGTTGTGAAAACACTAATCAGTAACACCGAAACGTGTACGTACCGGCTACAAATAGGTAATGATTTAAAAGTCTGGCTGGCAATCATTCCTTGAGCTTTTTGTGTAGGTGCCTGGGAAAACCACCGTTTTGTGGATAAACGACTGCCATGCTCTCATTGCCTGCCAGTGATCCGCGTAATATTAGATAGCGAAGTAGATGCACACATACTCATGTTAGGTAATCACATTAGTTGTCCTTATCAAGATTTAAAAAATATCAACAGGAACAGCAATAGGAAATCAAATTCTAAAATAACAGCAATGAACAAGAATTGCCGAGAACATACAGTATCGAAAGAATAATACGCACACAGTACGAAATTATAATTTAGTGAACAAGCTGTTTTGAATGCATTAATGGAAGCGCGAACAGGAAATAACTGATCGGAAGGGTGTTACGTCTAATTACCTAAAAATGACGTGTAATCGCTGTGTCGCCTCATTTTAAGCATGGAGTGGTCCGAATTGTACATTTTTGAGTGTCAAATAATAAACTGTTACAAATGCAGTTGAAAGTGGAAGCGCATATAAGTATTTTTAGAATTGTTCGAATTTGAACTTAAGCTCATGCTACATCGGTTAGGAAATTTGCAGACGCAAGTTGAAATCAGCTAGCCCAGGACAAGGGGTAATTGGAGATCGCAGGGAGAGGCCTTCATCCTGCAGTGGACATAAATACAGACTGATGATGATGGTGACATAATGCTATTTCTTTACTCGCTTTCTCAGGAGTTTATTTTTTAGAGAAGGAAGTGTTTTGTTCTACGTTTGAATGATTCGCATTTCCTGTAACACCGCGTATGGACTATTTTCTGATGGTTTTATTTGGGAACTGCAGACCTCCATATGTCGGACCAGTCCAACTGTTGTAATTGCAGCGTTTTTCCTATACCTGCCAGTTACGCGTACTCGTCTGCACTAATTTGGTGAAAAGTTGATCTTATGCGTCACCCTGTGTCGGTCTTCCGTTCGTAATTTCAGATCGTGTGCGCGTATACTTACCGTAAAACGCTCCTGGCGTGAGGTCTTCCAGCAGGACCCTGTGAATATAGATGAGCCTGCGCTCGGAGCCGCCGTCGTAGAACTTGGTGCTTTGGCCCGTGGCTTGTCTATCCAAGCCGCCCTCGCCGAACTCCACCACGGAATCGTTGGTGGGGTCGAAAGTTGTCCAGGTGACCAGCATCTGTGTAGGAAGCGCTGCGCACGCACATCGACCGTCGGTGAACAACAACACTCTAAAATTGCCTTGTTTCCAAATTTGCTTAGGAATATTATTCCATCACTCGAATCCTCACCTGCAGAAATTAATATCTTCTAACAACCGTGCTTAATATATATATAGTACCCTTCGCATATCGAAGTGTTCTGTGATGCAATAACGCTCAATTACTACCATGCTTTCTTTCACGCAGTGATGTCTGCTAACAATAAAAAAAATAAGTCAGGATCCGCACACGCATGACAGCCAGCGCTTGAGATGCAAGTGGTCAGAATACAAATATCTCTAAAATTCACCATAGAATATCAAGCATAATAACGTACAGACGTACACAGCACTTCTCCACATTGCATCAATGGCGAGAGATAGGTTTGTGATTCTGAGACCATAAACACATACATCGTATCTCCGGCTCAGCATCATCTACGTACCCTTGCATCACGACGTTGAACAACTCTTCTTTGCTTTATTTCCTAAATTTTTACAGTGAAGCTGTTAAGGGCTAGTTCCCACAGAATCGTGTGCGCGTGTAGAAAAAAAAAACTATCATCGGTATATCGGCTCCATGTGTGTGATGGTTTGGCACCATGTGCGTGGCGGTTTCACGCCAGTTGTGCCTTAGCACAGGCGTCAAACCCGATGACTAACATCACTGATAGGTCATGGCATCAATAACATCACATGCCCGTCAGTCACGTCCCGATTAACGATAATAAAATCATGTGTAGCGCATACCTGCATTGGATATGCGGGTATGAGCCAGGGACAAGAAAGAAAAAAAGAAAGAAAGAGAGGAACGAAGGAAGGAAATAAATAAACAGAGAAAAAAATTGTCGCAGTTTCACCCGAAAGGCGAAGCATCAATTGGGATAGCAAATTTGTAGACAGCTAATTGGAGTAATGATAGTAGCTTTATGAGCGGTATAAACTTGGACATGCAGCAGCACCGGCAACACGCAGAACTGTTGTCGATGCCGTCAGCGTTTTGCCCGCATTTGCACAAAACGCGTGCGGCGTTGGTGGCTGTTGCCGGAGCCTCTGGGGGCGGCTCGGAGGTTTTCGACATCAGAACGGGACACTCGTCGAGCTGCGTCGGAAGTCTTTACCACCTTCTCGTCTCACAACGTTTTTACATAAATACGCACTTGGTGCCGCAGCTAAACGTCGCCTCCCTTCCCCCCCCCCCCCCCCCCTGAGGCCTTTCGCGCGTCGGAAGAAGGCGCGTTTGCTCTACATAGGAGACGCAGCGTAGGCGCCAGCGCGAGCGGATGTATGCAACGTCGGCTCCGGCAAACGGTACGTGCTCCTCCTATCCAATTTGTCCTACGGCCACTAATCTGCTCGAGAAGCGACATAAGTGCCTAAGGAAGACAGGGAAACCGCCCATTCCGGGCGAAATCCGACCTTTTTTGTGCTGAGAACGATTATCAGACCGAGACGCTCAGCTGCTCAGTTAAGCCTCACCCGAACGCAACACTCCAATTGCTAGTAGGTAGAGCGTTTGACCGCTGGCGCCACGCTGCGCCGCTCGCGCGTACCGCGTTTCTAGGTGGTCTCTTTCGCTGAGGGCGCTCGAACGCAATCGTATGGTTCGCATGAATGCAACCCTTTGAAGCGTGGTTGTATGGCGGATTCCACGCCGCCATACAACCACGAATCAGAAACACCTGGCACATATATAAATGAAATCACTCTTGTTAAAAGCCACCTTCAAAAATACGATGCTGAACGCTATAGAGGTGCTCGCATTCGCGCTCGTACAACCCGTGCCTTGCACTCGGAAGAACCAACGCGCCAGGCGTTACTTGATGAGCGTCGGCATGCAAATTCAAAACATATCTCAGATATATATTCTAATGGCGTGCTTGTGACAAAAACGGAAGAGATTATCAAGGAATTTCAAAGATATTATACAACGCTGTTCAGCTCAGCTCATGCGCCAAATCCTGATATTCTGACACATTTCGTCTCCCTAGTTAACCCTCTCTCAGAGGATGATGGATCTGTGATTAGTGGACCATTTACCCAGCAAGAAATAGAACTTGCCATTGATCAGTTACCGCTTTCCAAAACACCAGGTCCTGATGGAATCTCTGGAGAATTTTATAAAGCCTTTAAATTTATATTAAGCCCTGTTTTACTTAATATATTTACTGCTAGTTTTGATGAAGATTGCCTACCACAATCTTTTACTAAAAGCCATATTATCTTAATCCCTAAAAGTAGTGAAAAAGAAAAATTGCGGTTTGTAGAATGCCATAGACCCATTACACTGACGAATGTAGACTACAAAATTTATGCAAAAGTCTTATCTAATCGACTCCAGTATGCAATGGCATTACTTATTGGACCTCACCAGACTTGCGGATTAAAAGGCCGTTCCATACAAACAAACTTGCATCTAGTCCGAACAGCTCTTCAGTACTGCTCGTCCCACTGTGATCATTTTGCATTGCTCCAGATTAATTTAGCGAAAGCATTTGACCGAGTGAACCACACGTTCCTTTTCAAACTTTTAGAACACGCCAATGTTGGATCCGTTGTTTTTAACGGTGTTCGCATGTGCTACACTAACTGTTCTACCAATATAATTGTTAATGGAAATCTGTCCGAGCCGGTGTATATTCTTTCCTCTGTAAAACAGGGTTGTCCGTTATCACCACTTCTATTTGCCCTTTATTTAGAGCCACTGTGTATAAGCATTCTAAAATGCAGTGACATTCATGGCTTTAACATTTTGGGCAATGAACTCAAAGTATTGGCTTATGCAGATGATCTTGCCTTTTTCTGCTCAGACAAACCGAGCATTGACAAGGTGCTATCATTGACTGAAAAATTTTGTATGGCTTCTAGTGCCCAGATAAATTGGTCAAAAAGCTCAGGTCTTTGGTTTGGTTTATGGGGATGTACGCCGACCCAATATGCTGGTATAGAATGGACAACCGTGCCACCTAAATACCTTGGTCTACCTTTTGATGCATATAAGCTTAGTGCACATTTCTGGCGGGAACGTGTACCGGCACTTCAACGCCATGCGGATACCTTTACGCCACACCGCCTTTCAATATTTGGTAGGGCGGCGGCTTGTAACTTGTTCCTGGCTACAAAAATATTTTATGTACTGCAAATACTTCACTGTGCCCGGACTTATATTCAACGATTTCACAGAATATTTGCTACTTTTGTGTGGTCTTCCACCTTTGAGCCTATGAGACGAGATAATATCTTTAGACCCGTATGTGCTCGCGGACTTGGCCTAGTGCATCTATATGTGCGACAGATTGTTTGGCGTTTCTTCTTTTTTCGAGATACTTCACACCCGATACTGCGATCATTCATACAAGTGAACTTATTCAATGCATTACCCAATCTGGTAGTTTCATCCCAATATTCTGAAAGACCTTGTTTGTGGGGTTTTATGTATGAAGTATATTTCGCTGTGCAGTTCCTCATGGTTCAATTTTCTACTGAGTATCTTTACACAGTGTCTAGAAAACAACTATACAAAGATTTGATATCAATGATTTTCCCACCTCCACTTTACCGTTCTACATTCTCAAGTTTGCCAAGGAAAGAAGTACTTAAACGAGTCCGCAAGATGCCTTTATCCCCATGTACAAAAACGTTTTTCTTTAAATTACACAGTGAAACATTTTCCTGTCAAAACTTGGTTGCACAAAAAAGGAATTTTTGTATCCACTGTGAACTGTCGCCTTTGTGATGTACCTGAGACTATAGAGCATTGCTTTATAAGTTGTAAAGACGCAATATTGTTTTGGGATGTGCTCCAAAGAACTCTCAAGAAAGACTTCATTTTGAATCACCATACCATCCGATACTTGATTGCACCCCACGGAGAAGACGTGCCTTTTGATATGTTTTTCTTAATTGGACTACACAGCGGAAGACGCGCATGTTATGGAAGACGCGCATGTTAGACAGAAACGCTGAACCTGTTGTTTCGGCGAAATTTCACTACGCTCAAATGATTGGTCACTTGAAGGACATGTATGACTTGACAGATTTTCAACCGGACTGGTACCATCTCTTGTTACGTTGCTTGTCGTTGCCACCTTTTTAGGATCAAAGTTACTTGCCACTTGTTTAAGAACAAAACTACTTTAGTTTTGTTCGTGTAGGGTGTGCTTAACGAGATTTTAGGCCGTTTCTAGGCCATGAATATAAGATGTGTTGGCTGGTGCTTGCACGTTTTCCGCAGATACTATTTCTCTCGCATATACATGATGCAATAAATACCATGTAAGAAAAAAAAGTGGTTGTATGGCGGAGTGGCTACGGCGCTCGCTTTGGAATCATGCGTTCGCTGGTTCGAATCCCGCCCGGGCTAGAATTTGTTTTTCATAATATCACGCTTTTCTTTTTTTGTTTCCTCTCTGTTTGCCAGCGTGGTCGTTTGAACCCCGGTGCCACGGCGGCAGCCGTGGTACCGGGCGCCGACGCGAAGCGGCGGTCGTTGGGGTGTTGCGGAGCGCAGCGTAGCAACACCCCAAATAAAAAAATACTGCTTCAGTCAGGTAGACTGCTCCATCCCTGATAGTGAGATTATATTTGGATCATCAAAACAGTGATGCGTTTATAATACCACCGATCCCAACAGCAGGCTAGTCACCACCAGCCCAGCGTTTTCTCCGTCAACGCCTCCTCCGTTCCAACGGCGGCGGCTAGAAACATGGTACGCGCGAGCGGCGCAGCGTGGCGCCAGCGGTCAAACGCTGTACCTACTAGCAATTGGAAATACGCCACCCGTACTCTACCTCTCCGCCGACACCGCCGGCGACGCCAGCCATTATGATGGAAGTAACGGTTGAAGGCGACACCATAACCACACAAGAGATCCAGTCAGACGATTGGACACCAGTGCTGTACAAATCCTACGCCTCCCGACCAGCCAGTTCGCCGAAACCACGTCACCACTCCGGCAACACTACCTCCGAGGCAGCTAACCCGAGCGCCAGGGACGCACGACGCAGCAGCCGCCACCTGCAGCGGCAAGACGCCGGCCCGCGTACCACCTGTGACCAAGGAGACGCGCCTCACAGTTCAGCGTAGCAAGCAGCTGCCCCCACTCCCACCCAACGCTATTCGAGTGGTCGTTCGCCCGCGAGGTGAACTACGACTTCTAGACGTCCCAACACCTCGACTTACGAAGGCAGTGCAGACCCAGCTCCGAATCCCTCTACCGGACGACTTCTGCCTGCGCACCCACCCGACCAACAATACTTTCACCATGGCAACAACCCACTTCCCAACAGCCGAGACTCTCAAGACGCTAACCTCCCTCGAAATTGGAGACCAAACCTACCCTTGCACGGCTTACGGGGCACCCCCACCGGGGGCTACCAGAGGAGTCATCACAAACGCCTATGATGACGAGACCCCAACGCAACTCTACCAAGACTTGGTCAGAAGAAATCCGGAGTACACCATACTAGCAGCCGGACGCATGGGAAAGACGCACTCCATCCTAATCACGTTTGACGCAAATGCCGTCCCGCACTCCATCAAGTACATGGGAGCCATCCACCGCTGCACCCTATACCGCGGCAGTCCGGATGCCTGTACCAATTGCAGACAGCCGGGTCACCGTCACGACGTATGCCCAAGCCCCAAGACAAAATCTTTCACCCGCTGTGGAACACAGCATTCGCAACAAGACCTCCCTTGTACGCCCAAGTGCATTCTGTGTGAGGACCCTCACCTTACCTGCACGGGATCGTGCAAGGGACGAAACCTTCACCAGCCAGGGAAACAGCCAAGCCACCCAGAAACGCCGCAGCAGGAATCGGTCCCACCAAGAGACAGTTTTCCCCAATTGTCATCCGGACCCACCCAGCCCAACCAACACAAGCAAGCCTGGACAGAGCCATTGAAACAAGCCTGGAGCACACCCCTTTCTTCTCACAAGCACACGACATCCATGACAGTGAATCCCAGTTTACAACACGCCCTGGCGAAATCCCAGGACGAGGGAGCGGCGGCCAAAGCAGAAGCTACAGCAGCCCGAGCAGAAGCCGCCGCTCTTCGGCAATGCATCGCCAAACTGGAAGCCCAGATAAGTGCTCTTGCCACTGGATCTGCCATTTCACCTACCCCCGCTCTTACCGCACCTCAACCTTAACCCACCCACCGACCATACCTTGCCCAGCCATTCCAGCCCTACTTCCTCTCCTGATTCGCTAGCAATGGAGGCTGACACGGCACCCTCTACAAATTCAACTCCACGCACAACGCCACCTCCCTCCACCCCATCTTCCTAGACGACATTCCAACCCTGCTTGATTCCTTTGCTGCTCGCTTTGAGGCAAAATTGCAGGACGCTATCACTCGCATCAACGAGGAATGTGCAACCCTCAAAGACGCGGTTATTCACATATCACAAGACAATGCTGCTCTTAAACACCGATTCGACGTGCTAACCCAAGGGTTTTCTGACCGCTATAGCGATCTTGAGTGCCGGCTCAATTCTTACGCAACCCGCCTCACAAAGCTGGACTCCACCCCAAGTAGACGTAAGAAGCATAAAGCAGCTGAAGGACAGGACAACCCTATCCCTACCACAGCTCACGACTCCCCCCTCCCCCCCGTTATCACGACTCCCAACCCCCCAATCGA